>NW_017671242.1:129460-198747 GCF_001879085.1 Nicotiana attenuata
AACGTTTTTTTATTGTTGTACTAAAGTAGACTTTTTTTTTTTCTTTTACGTAAAATTTAAGGTAGTTTTACGGACCAAAACGTTTTTAGAAAAAGGTAAAACAAAGTGGTTTTTGAGCAGAAGCAGGTTTTGGAGAAGACAGAAAAAAGTAGCTTCTACTCCAAAAGCACTTTTGAGAAAAATGCACTTAGAAGTAGTTTTTTAAAGCTTGACCAAACACTAATTGCTGCTTAGATGTGCTTTTCAAATTAATTAGCCAAACACAAATTGCTTGTCACCAAAAGTACTTTTGACAAAAACACTTTTGAAAAAAAATACTTCTCAAAATAAGCTAATTTTTACAGCTTGGCCAAACGGACTATTAGTCATCGCCTTGATGGGAGCGTGGGACTATTAGGCTAAATTTTGGGGAGAAATTCAAAAATAGCCAGATTTACAAGTGGTCATTCAAAAATACCCACAGATTCAAAAGTAATCGAAATATAGCCACTTTTCATATAAAGATAAATCTGAACGAAAATACTATTCAAAATCCGAAAAAATACTCCAGTATATTATACTGGAACTTTCCGCCTGTTGGAGCTCCATCATAATATGCTAGAAGTTCATACACAGGTGCACCGATCTCCAGTATACTATGCTGGAACTTTCCGTGTTGCACCAAAATAGTGGTTATTTTTCAATGACTTTGCAAACGCTGACTATTTTTGAATGACCATTCCGAAAACTGCCTAGGCCGTGCTATTTTAACTAAATTTTGACATTCTTTTGAGATGTCTGGAAGCATAATTTGAGGTTAGGTTAAATGGTTAACACAAGAAAAGAAACACAAAATTCATAATCAGTGATATCGTTTGTCGAACTGTCTTACTTTAAAAAAAATAAGAAAAAAAGAAAATGACGCTTTTAGAATGTAGTATTAGTTAAAATCGTTATTAAATTATTTTTTAATATTTTAAATTTTGATATTAATATAATTTTTAGCTATTAAATCTCTCTATTTGAACTATGCAGAAATTCCTAATATTTTAAAAGTTAATATTAAGTAATATTTTACTTATATAAACCTTTTCTTACTCATCGTCACTTGGGTTACTTACATAAATCCCGCGAGAACAAATAGATTAAGTACAACACTCCTTATTACTAATTGAACATATTTTTTATAATTAAGTTCTATACATTTTAAAAATATATTATTGGTAGTGATGGGTGCATGAATTTGGTAACTAAAAAGGAAGCCTGATAATTTGTGAAATCATAGTGACGAAATTGTAAAACTTGAAGAAAAATTTATTTTAATCTAATAACTAAAGATTGAGGAGTTCCATTTTACAATTTTTTCCTTTGTTAATTAGCTATATAGGATCAATACTCATCTCCGGGAATTTATACTTTCATTTTAGAACTTAAGTACAATTTGTAATACAATAGTTATTTTGTTTTTTCAAAAAGTTTATATACTTATTGAGAAAAGATACACACACAACACGCGTATATTGAGACTAATTTTAATTAAAAAATTTAGGATCGAACTTTAGGAATCGGTCGTCTATAGTAAGGAGTGTTTTCTCTTCATATATTCTCTGTTATGTATATTAACTCTCTTTATCATAAATGTAGTTTTTTTTAAATCATTAGATATTTAAATTTACTAACATGATTAATTCAAATTTGTAGTGCATAATATTAACTAAAAACGAAATATATTTTCTGTCATGAATTTTTCAATTTTTAAGGCTCAAATTTGAAACATCTAAGTAAGAACAAAATGATCTAATTCATCGCATGCGGGGTAAAAGTCGTATTTGTAACGACCCGACTGGTCATTTTGCTTTCTAGAACCCGTTCCCCTAAATAAGACTTCCTGTACTTGCTTTTACTGATTTATGACTTGCGAGGATGGTTGGTTCGGGATTTGGAAGAGTTCGGGTTGAAATCGGAACACTTGGTTCCTTAAGGTTGGCTTAAAAGGCCAAGTTTGACTTCGGTCAACATTTCGAGTAAACGACCTCGAAATCGGGATTTGAAGGTTCCAGCAAGTTCGTGTGATGATTTCGGACTTGGGTGTATGTCCGGAACGGGTTTTGGATGACCCGGGAGCGTTTTGGCGCCTAATAGTGAAAGTTGATTCCTTAAGGATTTTGAAGTTCTTTAAATTTGGTTTGGAGTGGGTTTTTGTGATATCGAGGCCCAAACGGAATTTCGAGACCGAAAATTGTTCCATAATGTCATTTAAGACTTGCACGCATAATTGGATTTCATTCCGAGTAGTATAAGTACGTTTCGGCACATTGGAGTAGATTGAAGAACTTGAAGCTCATAAGGTTGATCCAATTGGTTTTAGGGAGTGACTCTTAGTTTTAATGTTGTTTCGGGCGTTCCGAGGGTTCGAGCGAGTCGGTTTTATGATTCCAAACTTATCGGTATGTTCGGGCGGGGCCCCGAGCGTCAATCGGACGAGGCTCGAGCTAAGTCGAAAATTTGAGAAGGAGCTGAAGCTCCAGTTGCTGTCATAACCGCACCTGCGGTTGGCCAGCCGCAGGTGCGAGTCTGCAGAAGTGGCTGGAGCATCGCAGATACGGCCCAAGGGGAGGAGTCCAAGTTCCGCAGAAGCGGAACTGCGGGAGCGGTCACCCGACCGTAGATGCGGTCCCAGCTGGCCCGCCCTATTTCCGCAGAAGCGAGATCGCAAATGTGTCAACGCACCGCAGGTGCGAAAATCGCTAAAGGCAGTGGCCTTCAGTTAATGCGGGAGTTTGTCATTTTTGACACATTTCACTCCATGCTTGGGCAATTTAGAAGCTTCAAAAGGGGAGATTTCAACCTAGCTTTGTGAGGTAAGTAATTTCTACTTAACGAGAGTTTAATACATATTTCATGGGTAGATTACAACATGAAAATTAGTGGAAATTGTGAGTTTAGAGTAAAACTAGGGTTTTGATAAAAATGAGATTTAACCACGAAATTTGTTATGGAATGTAGTAGAAATCATATATTCTTGATCCTCAGGTTATGGAGAACGACTTTCTTCGAAAATTTTCGAAATCAGGGCACGTGGGCCCGGGGATGAATTTTAGGAACCTTGCATTTAGGGTGGGGAAATTATTTCAATAGTTAGAATATGAATCTTGAGCATATATTAACTAGTTCTTACCCTATTTGAATAGTTTTTGATCGTTCGGCTCCGATTTGAGGGTTTGAGCGCATTCTTGAAGTTGGAAGTAAGCTTTGGGGCAAGGTAAGTCTCTTTTCTAACCTTGTAAGAGGGAATTAACCCCATAGGTGAATTAAATAAATATATGTAACTATCTGTGGGGGCTGCGTACGTACGTGGTGACGAGAGTCCGTACGTAGCTACTATTATGCTAATTGTCCGGTTAGTTTAGGACCTGTATCATGCTATACTTGTAATGCTTGCATCCTTTCTTGCTACTAAGATCACTTAAGTCATACTGGAAATTGGTAAACAAGTATAAATGGCTATACTCACTCACTTGAGAATTTGTATGAATTACTTGACTATAAATGGGCAATGTGTGCTTCCTTGATAATAAATTGTTATTTGTGGATCGGGCCGAGCGCCTCAGTAGTAAATAGATGCATCTATGGTTCGCGCCATTCGACCCTCTGGCAGTGCACATTTCAAATATAGATTGGACCGGGCCGTACGACCTCGGCACAATGTGCGCATGTTATTTATGTGGAACTTTCTATGATTTACACCGCTTAAATGCTTTGAAATGTAAGCTATTACATGATATGACTGAAATTGATATATTGTTTACGAAAGAATATCTTATTTCTCCTTGTTCTTGGACTGTCATTTGTATTCATGTTATTCATGCTTAGCGTAACACTTAAACAGTATTATTATTGACCCTAGTAGGTGTCAAGTCGACACCTCATCACTACTTCTTCGAGGTTAGACTGGATACTTGCTGGGTACATGTTGTTTATGTAATCATATTACGCTTCTGTACTTAATTGTACAGGATCTGACGCAGGTGCATATAGCTACCCGTCCAGCGCACATTCTTGATACCTGATCGAGATTTCACAGTGAGCTGCCCCCTTCTGAGCCGTTCAGCAGCATGTCGGAGCCTCTCCTTTTGTTATTACTGTATATTCTATTTCAGGCAGTAGGATAGTTATGTTTTTGTACATTCTACTAGTTGCCCTCGTACTTGTGACACTAGATCCTGGCACACACATTAGTAGACTATTATTTTGGGTTGTATTCCTATTATTATTATGATTCCCTTTAGTCTTTTCCCGATTCAGTTGCCTTATAAATTTGTTAATTATCGACTGTTTTAAAATTTAAGTTAAGTAAATGTTGGGATGGTTTATTAAAATAAATGAGAACTCACTAGTTGATTAGGGTTGGCTTGCCTAACAACGGTGTCGGGCGCCATCACGACCTATAATGGAATTTGGGCCGTGACAGTATTAGATGAAATATCATCACCTTAAGAAATACAATAAGCTTCATTTATTTTTATTAAGATTAAGACGTCAGAATTAAAATTGTAACGACCCGGCTGGTCGTTTTGAGAATTTACGCTCCGATCCCTATTAATTGATTCCCCCGTGTCTATTTCTGCTATTGTGATTTGCCGGGGTGGTTCATCTTGAGTTTCGGAGTGTTTTGGGATACTTAGTCCCTAAATGAGAGTTTAAGTCTTAGAAATTGGATCGTAGTCGGAGCAGTGTGAAGATGGCTCCTGAATGGAATTCTGTCAATTTCGTTAGCTCCGTTGGGTGATTTCAGGCTTAAGGGCGTGTCCGGATCGTATTTTGGAGGTCCGTAGCTCATTTAGGCTTGAAATGGCGAAAGTTAAATTTTTTGAGTTTCTGGCCGATAGTGGAATTTTGATATCGGGGTCGGAATCCGATTCCGAAAGTTGGAGTAGGTCCGTAGTGTTAAATATGTCTTGTGTGCAAAATTTGGGGTCAATCGGACATGGTTTGGTTGGTTTTGGCGTCGCTTGTAGAATTTTGGAAATTCAAGTTCATTAGGTTTGGATTGGAGGGTGATTCGCGGTTTTAGTGTTGTTTGGTGTGATTTGAGGGCTCAATTGAGTCCGTATGATGTTTTAGGATTGGCTGGTATGTTTGGTTGAGGTCCTGGGGGCCTCGGGTGAGTTTCGGATGCTTAACGGATTTGAATTTGGACTTAGGCAAATTCTGTAGTTGCTAAACATGTTGTTTTCGCACCTGCGGATCTGCGGGATTGGCCTTGTGCTTCAGGAACCGTGGATGCATCTGGGGAACCGTAGACGCGGAACCGCAAATGTGGCCCAGTGACCGTAGATGCGGACCCACCCCGGATAAGTTGTTTTCGCACCTGCGATGCTTTTTACGTAGGTGCGAGACCGCAGGTGCGGCCCCATGACCGCAGATGCGGTAATCGCTGGGCAGAAATAGGAAATTTCGAGGGTTTGAAGTTCATAACATCAAATTCGATTTTGAGCTCGGGAGAAGGCAATTTTGTGAGGTTTTTGAAGTGGAAATCAGTGGGTAACGATTCCTAACCCTATTTAGTTTATATTTCATCAATATATTGTTGTTTTACTCATATAATCAAGGAATTTGAGTGGAAAAATGAGAAAATTGGGGGGAAAGTTCCCCAACCGAGTTTTTGGGTTTTGATCGGGTTTATGTGTCGGAATTGAGTAATTTTTGGATGAGTGATCTCGTGAATGAATGGGTGTTCTAAATTGGTAACTTTTACCCGATTCCGAGACATGGGCCCGGGGAGGATTTTTGGGCGTTTTCCTATTTTCTCGTCTTAGCTTTAATTTCATTGGCTAAATTAGTTGCTTGTAGCTATATTTACGTTATGTAATTCATTTGATTAGATTTGGGCCACTCGGAGTTGGATACTCATGGCACGAGCGTGATATTGGATTGATTTTGAGCTTGGTTCGAGGTAAGTGGCTTGCCTAACCTTGTGTGGGGGAACTCCCCTTAGGATTTTGGTACTGTTGTTATGTGAACGTCGTGTACGTGAGGTGACGAGTGCGTACACGTGCTAATTGTTGAAAAACCCCATTTTTTTAATTAAGTAAATATCTGTATTTTTCCTTGAATTTGAGAAATACTAGTTCATGTATCCTTCTGCTTAGCTTAGGAACGCATGCTTACCTGCCTTAACTGTCTTATTTGCTTTAACTGCTTGTTTGGATTCTATGCAACATGTCTGGGTAGGAATTACCTATTTCTTTGATACGAACTTGAATATAACTATAGACTTTCTGGCTGAAACTGTTGTGTATATTGATTTGGTTATGTATTTACCTTGGGAATACGGAACGGTATTCCGGGAGATCCCCCCCTCCCTGCATGTTTACCTTGGGACTACGGAACAGTATTCCGGGAGATCCCCGTGCACATTTACATTTGGGACTACAGGACGGCATCCTGGGAGGCCCCCCTGCACATTTACGATTTGGACTACGGGACGGTATCCCGGGAGATCCTCTGTACATTTACGTTTGGGACTCCGGGACATTATCTTGGGAGATCCCCTGTTGCTATATCTGTGTACTAAGTTTTTCTTTCTGTGATTCTATTTTTCATTGACTATTAGTATTTTAACTATACTATCATATTTCATACTGTTTTACCTTGTTATATATGTATAACCAGTAGGGCCCTAACCTGATCTCGTCACTGCTTGACCGAGGTTAGGCTTGGCACTTACTGGGTACCGCTGTGGTGTACTCATGCCCTTTCCTGCACATGTTTTTCGTGTGCAAATCCAGGTTCTTCTGCTCAACCATACTATCCGCGAGGCGAGGCGATCCAGAGATATCGAGGTATATCTGCCGCGTCCACAGACCTAGAAGTCTCTCTCTATTCTTCCTTCAGTTATAGACTTCTTGTTTTGTTCTTCGTTTAGACTTCCGGATTTGGAACACTATGTATTTCTTTAGCTTGTGATTCATGAGATTCCGGGTTTTGGGAGTGCTATGGTTAGTTTGAGAGTTTTATTATTGTATATGCCGAGCGACATTTTAAACTCCTTCAGTATATTACCTGTAAATTGTTAGTTGCGTATCTTTATTTCATTTTCCGCAAATTCTTAACTTCTTAGGCTTACCTACTCGTAGAGACTAGGTGCCGTCACGACAGTTCACGGAGGGAGAACTTGGGTCGTGACATGTTGGTATAAGAGCTCTAGGTTCATAGGAGTCATGTATCACAAGCTGGTTTATTAGAGTCTCGCGGATCGGTACGGAGACGTCTGTACTTATCTTCGAGAGGCTATGTAACTTTTAGGAAAATTCCACTTCATTTGATTCCTTGTCGTGCGAGATTATTGATTCAAATTTCTAAAACTCTGTCTTCTGTTCTCTCACAGATGGTGAGGACACGTGCTATCGGAGATGACCAGGCACCCGCGCCCCCTGTTAGAGCCACCAGAGGCCGGGGCCGGGATAGAGGCCGAGGACGCGCACGTGGTGCAGCCAGAGCACCCCGCGCGAGCTGCCACAGAGGAGCCACCAACAGCTCCAGCTGGAGCCCAGGTGCCTGATACGCCTACTGCTACTTCTACTCCAGCTCTCCAGGAGACCCTTGCACAGTTCATGAGCATGTACACCACTTTAGCTCAGGCAGGGTTGATTCCCCTTGCTACAGCCACATCTCAGGCTGGGGGAGGAGCACAGGCTCCCGCCGCCCGCACCCCAGAGCAGCGGGTTCAGGTTGATCAGATTCCAGAGGTTATACCGGTACCGCCTGTAGCCCCAGTTCAGCCCGAGGATAGGGAAGTAGCTTCAAAGGAGGAGCAACGGAGGCTTGAGAGGTTCAAGAAGTACCATCATCCTACATTCAGTGGTCTAGCATCAGAGGATGCTTAGGGATTTCTGGAGGAGTGCCACCGTATCCTCCGCACTATGGGTATATCAGAGTCGAGTGGGGTTTCTTTCACTGCCTTCCACCTTCGAGGAGTAGCCTATCAATGGTGGCGTACTTTTGAGTTGGACAGTCCAGCTGAGGCAGCTTCCCTTACATTGACCCAGTCTTCAAATATGTTTTTGAGGGAGTATATCCCTCAGAGCCTCAGGGATGCATGGCGCGCGGAGTTTGAGCTTTTACGCCAGGGTACTATGACTGTTTCGGAGTATGCTGTCCATTTTAGTGACTTGGATAGGCATGCACCGGCCTTGGTTTCTACAGTTCGTGAGAGAATTTGCCGGTTTATTGAGGGGCTCATCCCCAGTATCAGGTCTAGCATGGACCGGGAGTTGGAGATGGATATTGCTTATCAGCAGGTGGTGAGCATTGTTAGGAGAGTAGAGGGCATGCTTGCTCGGGATAGAGAGGAGAGAGAGGCCAAGAGGTCTTAAGAGTCGGGCCATTATTCTGGTGCCCGTGCCCCAGCTGCAGTTCGTCATGGTAGGGGTTATATGAGTCGCCCCGTTCATTCAGCTCTTCCAGCAGCCAGTGGTATCCCAGCTCCTCCTAGACCTCAGGAGCCTTATTATGTACCTCCAGTATCTAGTGTGCCTCCTGCACGGGGTGCTTTCAGTGGTCAGTCCAGCATACCTGGCACGAGCCAGTCACAGCAGCCACGCCCTCCCAGAGCTTGTTTTGAGTGTCGCGACACATGCCATGTGGTGAGGGATTGCCCTAGATTTAGGAGGGGTGCACCTCCACATACTTCTCAGCCACAGCGTGCTCCGCAGAGTTTCCAAGCTATGATTACAGCACTAATTGCTACCCCACCTGCTCAGCTAGCTAGATGTGGAGGTCGGAGAGGTAGAGTTCGCCCTAGAGGAGGGGGGGCATGCCAGATACTATGCCCTTCCTGCTCGTACTGAAGCTGTTGCCTCCGATTCTGTCATCACAGGTATTGTTCCGGTCTTTCATAGAGATGCATCGGTTCTATTCGATCCAGGATCCACTTATTCTTATGTGTCTCTTATTTTGCCCCGTATTTGGGCGTATCTCGGGATTCATTGAGTTCTCCTATTTATGTTTCTACTCCTATGTGAGATTTTCTTGTTAGCGACCGCATTTATCGGTCGTGTTTGATTGCTCTTAGTGGTTTTGAGACCAAAGCCGATTTATTATTGCTCAGCATGGTATATTTTGATGTTATCTTGGGCATGGACTGGTTGTCACCCCTTTATGCTATTCTTGATAATCACGCTAAGACTGTGACGCTGCCTATGCCAGGTTTACCGCGATTAGAGTAGAGAGGTACCTTAGATCACACTCCCAGTAGAGTTATTTCATTTCTTAAAGCTCAGCGAATGGTTGAGAAGGGGTGTGACGCGTATCTAGCTTATGTGAGAGATGTCAGTATTGATACCCCTATAGTTGATTCAGTCCTAGTAGTGCGGGATTTCTCTGATGTGTTTCCAGCTGATCTTCAGGGCATGCCGCCTGACAGAGATATTGATTTTGGCATTGATTTGTTGCCGGGCACTCAGCCTATTTCTATTCCTCCTTACCGTATGGCTCCTCCTGAGTTGAAGGAGTTGAAGGAACAGTTACATGAATTGCTTGATAAGGGCTTTATTCGGCCCAGTGTGTCACTTTGGGGTGCTCCTGTCTTGTTTGTGAAGAAAAAGGATAGTCCTATGCGTATGTGCATTGATTATCGCTAGTTGAACAAAGTTACAGTGAAGAACCGGTATCCTTCGCCCCGTATTGATGACCTGTTTGATTAGTTACAGGGTGCTCGAGTATTTTCTAAGATTGACTTGTGTTCAGGTTATCATCAGTTGAAGATTCGGGAGCCAGATATCCCGAAGACTGCCTTCAGGACTCGGTATGGTCATTACGAGTTCCTTGTTATGTCATTTGGGCTGACCAATGCCCCAGCAGCATTTATGCTTGATGCACAGTGTATTCCGGCCATATCTTGACTCGTTTGTCATTATCTTTATTGATGACATTCTGGTGTACTCCCGGAGTCGGGAAGATCATGAGCATCACCTGAGGACAGTGCTTCAGACCTTGAGAGAAAAGAAATTATATGTGAAGTTCTCGAAATGTGAGTTCTGGTTGGATTCCGTGGAATTCTTCTAGCTATATTTACGTTATGTAATTGATTTGATTAGATTTGGGCCACTCGGAGTTGGATACTCGTGGCAAGAGCGTGATATTGGATTGATTTTGAGCTTGGTTCGAGGTACAAGTGGCTTGCCTAACCTTGTGTGGGGGAACTACCCTTAGGATTTTGGTACTATTGTTATGTGAACGCCGTGTACGTGATCTGCGAGTGCGTACACGTGCTAATTGTTGAAAAACCCCGTTTTTTTTCATTAAGTAAATATCTGTGTTTTCCTTGAATTTGAGAAATACTAGTTCATGTATCCTCCTGCTTAGCTTAGGAAAGCATGCTTACGTGCCTTAACTGTCTTATCTGCTTTAACTGCTTGCTTGGATTTTGTGCAACATGTTTAGGGTAGGAATTACTTGTTTCTTTGATACAAACTTGAATAGAACTGTAGACTTTCTGGCTGAGACTGTTGTGTATATTGATTTGGTTGTGTATTTACTTTAGGACTATGGAACGGTATTCCGGGAGATCCCCCCTACATATTTTCCTTGGGACTACGGAATGGTATTCCGGGAGATCCCCGTGCACATTTACATTTGGGACTACGGGACGGTACCCCGGGAGATCCCCCTGCACATTTACATTTGGAACTACGGGGCGGTATCCCGGGAGATCCCTCTGCACATTTATGATTTGGACTATGGGCGGTATCCCCGGAGATCCTCTGTACATTTACGTTTGGGACTACGGGACGTTATCCTAGGAGATCCCTTATTGCTATCTCTGTGTACTGAGTTTATTCTTTCAGTGAATCTATTTTTCATTGGCTGTTAGTATTTTAACTATACTATCATATTGCATACTGTTTTACCTTGTTATATATGTATAGCCTTGACCTGATCTCGTCACTACTCGACCGAGGTTTGGCTTGGCATTTACTGGGTACCGCTGTGGTGTCTCATGCCCTTTCCTGCACATGTTTTTCGTGTGCAGATCTAGGTTCTTCTGCTCAACCATACTATCCGTGAGGCGAGGTGATCCAGAGACTTCGAGGTATATCTGTTGCGTCCGCAGACCTAGAAGTCCCTCTCTATTCTTCCTTCAATTATAGACTTCTTGTTTTGTTCTTCGTCTAGACTTCTGGAGTTGGAACACTATGTATTTCTTTAGCTTGTGATTCATGAGATTTCGGGTTTCGGGAGTGCTATGTTCAGTTTGAGAGTGTTATTATTGTATATGTCGAGCGACATTTTAAACTCTTTTAGTATATTACCTGTGAATGGTTAGTTTCATATCTTTATTTCATTTTCCGCAAATTCTTAGGCTTACCTAGTCATAGAGACTATGTGCCGTCACGACAGTTCACGGAGGAAGAAATTGGGTCGTGACAAAAATACATATGTTAAGGCATCTGAATCTGAATATTTATCTGAATATTAAAATGTGTATTAAAATTGAAAGTTTAAATAATTGAGATTATTTACGTTTTTAATATTCAAATGTATAAAGCTTATCTTTATTTAAAAATTTAAAAAATATAAACCTCAAATAAAAATCTAAAGAATCTAATACTATATCAAGAAATATTTAAAAAATTAATACTGTAGTTAGTGATGATGATGGCTAACGACGATGAATTTGAATGCCGACTCGGGGTGGTATTGGTGGTGGTTAATAGTGATAGTCGTGGATAATAACAAATAATGATAGTGGTTGGTAATAGTAATTTACGACAATGGTTGATGATGGTAGCTATTAATGGTGATGGATAATAGTGATAACTAGCGATGGTTGCTTGACTAATAGCGATGGATGGCGATATATAACGATTGTTGATGGTTGTGATCGTCGAGACATACATAGTCATTGTTGGTTGCAGGGTAATAATCGTCAGTAAGGATAATTGCCCGTAGTGGCTAGTGATAATGACTGTTAATAGTGGTGATTGACGATAATCATGGTGATTGATAACAGTCACGCGACAACGAATAGTGGTTAAAGTTTTAAGTCTATTATCTATCTATCTATCTCTCTTTCTCTCTCTCTCTCTCTCTCTCTCTCTCTCTCTATATATATATATATATATATATATTATGGATGCTCATTTAGTACTCCGTTGTAAATAAGTTTCCTGAAGAAGATTATCCATATGGGACTCCGCCGTAAATATATTTATCTATTTGGTACTCTATTGGAAATAAGCTCCCGAAGAAGCTTATCATTTCAGTACTCCGTTATAGATAAATATTACCCGGTAGAAGATTATATATATCTGGTACAGTAGCAACTTACAAGCAGCTTACACAACAGCTTACAATAGCAGCTTACAAGCAGCTTACACAGCAGCTTACACAGCAGCTTGCAGTGCAGCTTACAAGTAGCTTACACAACAGCTTGCAATAGCAACTTCCTTTCTTCTATAAATAGAGGAGATTTCAGTTTATTATGCAGATTAGTTTGAAGTTGATTATATCAATCTCTCTCTCTATACTTGTCTTCGGTTTATTTACTTTACAGTCTTTATTTTATAACACGTTATCAGCACGAGACTCTGCCATCTCGAGCAAATCTTTGAAAGTATCCAAGGTACGAGCTTTCTTTTTCTAAATATATGTTTATCATGTATGTCAATCACGTCTTTCTAGCCAACTAATAATGCAGATGCCAATTTACTTGGATGAGGTCTCATGAAATTGGAAAGAAAAAATTGATTTTACTTAAGCTATTAATGATCGCGAGACTACCCAGTAGTTTATGTGGCAAACGGTTGGGGGCTACGTATACTTATACAATCGCTATTTTTGTACTTATTTTCCTCTTTGATTATCTTAATAAAGGATTACAAAGTGGGTAACATTGTTAGCTTCACTTAAACTCCAACAGAGTTTGCAAGAAATATACAACCACCAGAAGTGATTATGTTTCGTATATCTCATTGTAATAAAAATTTGTTAACCACCAAAAGTGGTGTATGCCTATGACCACCAGAAGTGATAATTTAGGCTTGCTATGGTTACAATGAAGATAAGCTAGAGAAAAATTCTCTATATTTCATACATACCTCGATTTGCTCATGAAGTAGCAAATATATTAAAAGAGGTCAGACACCATCACAACTTAATGTGGTTATTGCACGTTTAGATAATTATGTTCCATCTCCTGAAGGAAGAGAACTTTTGATAATATTAATTCATTCCCTGAAGTGAATGTGACAATATTAATAAAGCTTTCTAAATATAAACCGCTCTTAATATAAATATATTACGATTCACCTCTAGAAGAGGTAATATGATTGAGAGAATATATACACTCAATATTTCGTATTTTAAATTTGCTCCTGTAAAATCGTGAAGAAGGAAAATATTATGAAAATGTGTCTTTCTGTGCTTAAACAAAATAATGAGCTATTCAAAGTTATTTTCGAAGCACATTTTCATTTCCTGGAGTGAATGAAGAAATACCACAACTCACCTGCCGAAGAGCTAGAACAACAGAGGATATAAATATTATTTTGTGGCATAAAGATCATTGTCGCACAACATCTTGGATAATTTTATTAAGTATCATTCTAAGGCAAAAGCTTTCTTGTAGAATGCTTTCTACTGCAACCACATTAGTATATTATGGTTAGTTATTGAGTTCCTCGAAGGAAATAACAACTCGTGTATCTTTTATTAAAGGATGCAATGACTATATGGTTGCTGCATTGATACAAAATATTCAGATGTTAATGGTATTTCTCCTTGAAGGAGATATTTGTCACAAAGTTAGTGGTAAAATATTAAAATTCTTAATTTTCGTCATTTATAAATTTAAAATTGGCTTTATATTGTCTATTTGATTGTTATTTTCTCTCATGACACCGGAAGTGTTTGAGCAATATTTGATAGTATAAAATTAATCAAAAGCTCCCAAAGAGCTAACTGTTTGTCTAGAAGATACATGACACAAGTAATGTCTGAATAATATTTGATTGTGGACAATAAATTGAAGGCTCCTGGAAAGCTTATTTGTCATTATTGTGGTCAAAATATATGTTATGATAAACCCGAAGTTTGCTAATACAAATGACAATCATACCGAGACTACAAATGATTGAAAGATTGAAAATCTTCATGTTTCCACAATCATAGGGGGTTGTATGTGAGAAGTTGCCCGCCTTATTCTTCAATTTGTACTACATCATGTATCACAGTAAACCAGAAGTTTACTAATTTAAAAGCAGCTACAATAAATCAGAAATTTACTTATACAAAGTAGCCATAGTAAATCAGAAGTTTACTAATGCAAAAGTTTATGCCATAGTAAACCAGAAGTTTGCTAAGAGATAGCACATGCCATGATAAACTTGAAGTTTTCATTTGCCATTTTTAAATGAGCCATTTGAGAATTCAGATAAGCATATACTGAAAAACTAGAAGATTCTCCAAGAATTCTCATGTGTTGCTTGTTCTCATAATAAATTGATTATACCAGCTAAAGTTGGGACTAAGACTCCTGATTTTGAAATAAATAAAAGGTGAATATCGGCCCATTCACCTATTATGTGAACCACTTATAGATGCATATATGAGATGGTTACATGTGTGATTATTGTCAACTTGCAGTTTGGTATTTGGAATTACTTTTCTCAATTAAGAGCATAATTTTCAGATTATGAAATCAAGATAGTTTATCTTGATAATGCTGGTTTATATCCAAGCAAGTTTAGAATTGAATACCTCCTATTAATGGTTAAACCATTGCTTATGAGAACAAAGCTTCATGTGTTGGTCTAAGATTTTCTAAATTTCATATAGCAGCACCTGTATGCATCAGACCTATAATATATGATAAGTCATCCCCTCACAATTGGTTTAGGATCAGAAACCAAATATTTTTACTAACTTTAGATGTGTGGTATATAATTAATTTCTCTACCACAATACACAAAGATATATTTTTCAAAGAAGATTGGGGATATATGTTAGTTTTTCTAACATTTGGGGGATGGAATAAACAACTGAAATATATGTTATATGAATCGAATTATCATTAGTATGATCCTCACTCAGAAGATAATTCAAGTCAAATGCCAGAAGCAGTTGCTAATCCAAAATAAATATCATATTTCAACTGCAAATGCTACTATTAAAATTAAAGTCCCTGAAGGATGGAGTTTACTGTATGCATGAAGCGTGGTAGACCAATCGGTTCCAAAGGTACAATCCTTGAAAATGATAGGATAAAATGATCAAAATAATCATAATAAGGAGGAAATAAGCTCTAGAAGAGCCCACGACATAACATTTCATGGAACTCCAGAAGAAGTTTAGGTACCTGAAAATAAAGAAAGTGATGAGATCTCAACAAGTTATGTCGCTTGCGAACCGATATGAAATGATCGTCGAGGATATATTTGATACAATATAGTGCACAATATTGTAAAAGATTGTGAGGATCAGACATGTAGCCCAGACACCTGAAGATGTCATGCCATTTAAATGCAAGGCATAACCGATATGACTCATTTGATTAAGTCTATATGAAGATCTCTGAAGGATTTAAAATGCTTGAAGCATATAATTCAAAGTCACGATAAATGTACTCGATCAAGTTACAAAGATCTTTGCACGGTTTAAAGCAATCTGGGCACGTGTGGTATAATCGCCTCAGTGAATATTTGCTGAAAGAAGATTACATAAATGATGTTATTTGTCCATGTATTTTTATAAAAAAAATATCATCAGAATTTGTTATACTTATTATTTATGTTGATGACATATTGGAACTCCAGAAGAGCTCCAAAAGGCAATTGAATATCTTAAGAAATAATTTAAGATGAAAGATCTTGGAAAAATAAAATTTTGTTTTGGTCTGCAAATGAATATTTAACAGACGAGATCTTTATCCATCAATCTGCCTATATAAAAAGTGTCTTTAAACGCTTTTGCATGGACAAAATGCACCCGTTAAGTACACCAATGGACGTTCGATCACTTGAAATGAATAAGGATCAGTTCCGACCTCCAGAAGAGGATGAGGAACTCCTTAGTCCTGAAATACTCTATCTCAGTGCAATTGGTGCACTTATTTATCTTGCTAATGCTAACAAAGGTCGTGCAGATCGTACTGGTTATGCAGATGCAGGTCATTTATCTGATCCCTATAAAGCTCGATCTCAAAACGGATACGTGTTTACATGTGGAGGTACTGTCATATCATGACGCTCCACAAAGCAATCTATTGTTGTTACTTCTTCAAATCATGTTGAGATAATAGCTATTCATGAAGCAAGTAAGGAATGCGTATGGTTGAGATCAGTGATTCATTTTATTCGAGAAAAATATGGTTTGGATTGTGATAAAAGATCCACAATTTTATACGAAAACAATGCTGCACGCATAGCCCAATTGAAGGGAGGATTTATAAAAGGAGATAGAACGAAGCACATTTCACCAAAATTATTCTACACATGATCTTCAGAAAAATGGTGACATTGATGTGCAATAAATCCGTTCAAGTGACAATCCGGCAGATTTGTTCACTAAATCTTTGCCAACTTCAACTTTTGAGAAGATGGTATACAAGATTGGAATGCAGAGACTCAACTATTCAAAACAAGGTTTTCATCAGGGGGAGCGAAAAAGCGCTGCACTCTTTTTCCCTTACTAAGGTTTTCCCACAGGGTTTTCCTTATAAGGTTTTTAAAAGGAAGCTAGCAATAGTTGGTAAGGATAATTGCCCGTAGTGGCTAGTGATAATGACTGTTAATAGTGGTGATTGACGATAATCATGGTGATTGATAACGGTCACGCGACAACGAATAGTGGTTAAAGTTTTAAGTCTGTTATAAATATATATATATTATGGATGCTCATTTAGTACTCCATTGTAAATAAGCTCGCTGAAGAAGATTATCCATATGGGACTCCGCCGTAAATATGTTTATCTATTTGGTACTCTATTGGAAATAAGCCTCCCGAAGAAGCTTATCATTTCGATACTCCGTTATGGATAAATATTACCCCGGTAGAAGATTATATATATCTGGTACAGTAGCATCTTACAAGCAACTTACAAGCAGCTTACACAGCAGGTTACAGTAGCAGCTTACAAGCAGCTTATACATCAGTTTCCTTTCTCTATAAATAGAGGAGATTTCAGTTTATTATGTACATAATTTTGAAGTTGAATAATATCAATATCTCTCTCTATACTCGTCTTCGATTTATTTACTTTACGGTCTTTATTTTATAACAAAATCTTGATTATTTAAATTTATTCAGACTTATTACATTATTCTAAAATAAAATAAAGAAATAAGTATAACTAATTAAGATTCGAATATAAAAAAGCAAACGCATAATGATTAGAATGTGAATGATTAAAATTAAGACATGCATCAAATAAATTAGGGCCAAGAAACCCCATCGAATGTTACACAGGTGGCACGGTGTCACCCCTACCTCCTGTCCTTCAAGTAGGACCCACTGCAAACTCTTCTAAGCCTCTAATAGCCGTCCATCTACACTATACCAACGCTCTGATTTTGATTACTTAGCATTACCGCTGATTACGTGGCACGTGTCCACCGCATCACCGTGCTCCGTTTTCACTTTTCCCCTGCAATAAAGCGTTTATAAAACAGTCCATGTAAGAGATAATTAGAAGAGCATAATTTCTCAGAGCCATAGCTTTCGTTCTATTTTTGTTAAATAAAGAGAAAGTAGAGAATATGTCGTCTTCGGTAGTACAGTTTGCTTCACAGGAAAGCAATAGTAATAGTAGTAGTAACCATCAACATGAAGATGGAAATGAACGGCTTGATTCTGATCACCATAACCATCCTACGGCTCACAATGTTTCCCTTCCTTCTGAAACTTTTCTCCAAGCTGCCATCTCTCTTAAAGACCAGGTACTGTGACCAGAGGCGGAGTCAGGATTTATAGAGTTCGGGATCTTAGTCATTTTTAAGTTATTGGATTCTAAATTAACTAATTTTCACATATTTGATTTGAGCTACTGTAACGAAAACGAAAATAAACCAAAATCAAGGAAAACGAAAACGCTTTTCATGTTTGTTTTGCTGAAAAAGAATGTTTTGTTTTGCCGGAAAGTTTCGAAGGAATTTGCTGTATTTTTTAGTGTACGCGGCGTATTTTAGCACTGTAATGCTAAATTTGGTGTGAATTCAGGTAGTAGAAATGACATGGAAAGGAAATGGAAGGAGTGCCGGTGGCGTTACAGATCCGACGGTGTATACAGGTTTGTTAGGAACGGCGTTTACCTGCCTGAGGTCGTACGAGGCTACCGGTGATCAGAAAGACTTGGAATTGTGCTCTGAGATAGTTGACGCTTGTGCAGAACTTGCACGTACTGTCACGAGGTTCTTACTTTCCCTCTTTTCAATTTGTTAGTTAATGTAATCCTAATACGGAATTAAATGTGTAATTAATGTATGTAAATTGGGCTTACTAACGTTTAAAATTGCTCTGGAAAATCTTTTTTTTTTTAACTAAAAGAAACAAGATTACTTGAAGAGTTAGGGCCTCTCTGAGCAAATAATGCTAGGGATGTACGGAAAGGCTGAATACGGAGTTGCTACTGAGCTTTCAGTCTTGCTTTTTATGGTGAATCTATTTTTTTTGTCTTTTTTTTTTAAGGCAATAAATATTTATTCAACAGCTAAGCCAAAACAGAATTAGATAGAAAATATTATATGTCCCCTTTTTTTTTTTTTTTTTTTTTTTTTTTTAAAATATGCTCATTTCTATTTGCTGTAACAGACTAGACTAGAAACAACATCAAAGATGTTTTCTCCAAACAAAGTCACAAGAGAATTTACTGGATGTGAAAGAATGCTTTCTTTGTCAAAAATTGATTGAATATAATTAGTATTGATTATTATGGTGAGTAAAGTTGAACAACTGGGTTATATACGATGTTGTACAGGTTCTACTCTTTTTTCCAATTAAGGACAAAAGAATCACATCTAGAATAATACTATAGTTTTGTCTTGCAAGAATTGTCTCCATCACTCTCTAGAGCTTGAAATACAGTTGCCCTTTGTACAGAAATATCGACTTTAAGATCTCTTAAAAAACATGTGCTAAAAAACGGGAAGTAGGAATTGTGTAACGTGGAGTAATCAAGTCTATATCTTTGTGGAATGGTACAATATTTGGTACATCAGTCATACGTCGGCTTGATCTTATAATCTTTGGGAGCCGACAGTGGATTCTGTTTGTGAGTTTGAAGCTGTAGGTTTTAGTCACTAGAATTCTTTTACCATGTCTTTATTACGGGGTCATTAAATGTCTTATAGTAGTAGTTCAAGTATTCTATTTCTTATATTTATACTTTTTTTTGGGGACCAGGCATGTGACTTTTCTGTGTGGAAGAGGAGGGGTATATGCTCTTGGAGCTGTTGCTGCTAACTATAGTGGGGACCAACACAAGAGAGAGTTGTATTTGAACCATTTCTTTGAGGTACCAGCATCCCTATGGTGATTTCCTTGAGGCAACCATATTTGTTTATATGAAATACTGTACTTCTTCAACTATAGTGGGGATTCATATGAGTTGTTTCACTAAATATGGGTATCTGCACACATAGAGTAATACTATGTGATTGTAGGTACCTCCCCTTGATCCACAACCAGGAAAAAGAGATGTGATCTGTCTATTTCAACAACTAAGCACGTGAAGCTAATGTTAGGGACCGCTAATTTGATACAAATTGTTTTGAGACGCGTTGGGCCAGAATATGGGTAGCTAATGTCTAATTTATCTAAAAGACCAAAAGTTTGTGAACGGTGTCATGTCTTGTTGAGGAGTGTTCATTCTGTTGAATTTTTTCTTAGCCTATGATGATGATTTAGCTTAGAGACCCGTTAATTGTTGCTAAGTGTCATTTGCTTTTACCTATCAAGTAAAGATACTAGTATTTTTATTTCATGAAATTTGTCAAAAGGAGTTTGTCTCCACCATTTATCTACTCCGAAAATTTTCATTGAACTACAAATGACCTCACTGGCCACTTATACTGGATAATTTAAAGTAAAGATCCATTGAAGTGCTCTTCATTGAACTGTAAATTAACAACACAGTGATATAACCAATATCAGCAATATAGCTCATTGTTGATGACTTCTTGTTTAACTTTAGGGATAACAACTTCGTAGGGTAAATGCATAAATTATTAGTTTTAAGAGCTTGTACATTCCTTCAAGTCATCGTCTATTTGTAAGTTCAAGAAGTTATTCACATAATAACAACTATGGCTCAATACCAAACAAGTTTAACTAGTTGGGGTTGGCTATATGAATTCTCGTCGACTCTTCATTTAATCTCATCTCAGGAGGTAAAACATTTGACCTGGTGATGAGGAAAGAAAATTTGCTAAATTCATGCTCGCAATATTCTATATATGCTTGGGCAGTCGGTTAATAAAATATGCTTGCAAATCAAATATACTATAACTGATTCAGCATCTAACGCGGTGGTGAATTTCGTAATCTTATTTTATTGCTTTAGCCTCTGTGTCGTGTAAGTCCAGATGCCCTCTGTTACTGCAGTAGTTTAGCTCAGCCCTGCTTGGAGCAACATTTAGATCTTTCTCCAAATTGTCACTTTCAGGTGGCACAAGAGAGAGCCCTTCCTGTTGGACCTGAAGATGGAGGTTTTGGAATGTCATATGACCTCCTTTACGGACGAGCTGGCTTCTTGTGGGCAGCATTGTTTATCAGGAAGTACTTAGGGGCGGAGACAGTGCCAGATGAGTACCTTATGCCTGTTGTTGAAGCTATATTAGCAGGAGGGAGAGCAGGGGCAACTGATAACCCAGCCTGCCCGCTGATGTATAGATGGCATGGGACAAGATACTGGGGCGCAGCTCACGGGCTTGCTGGTATTCTGCATGTATTACTTCATTTTCCGCTCTCTCAAGGAGATATCGAAGATGTTAAGGAGACCTTAAGGTACATGATGAGCAACAGGTTTCCCCACAGTGGTAATTATCCTGTCAGTGAAGGGAATCCAAGAGACAAGCTGGTCCAATGGTCCCATGGTGCTACTGGCATCACCATTACTATGTGCAAAGCATCTGAGGTTAGTACCTATTAGATATTTAGACCCAGGCAATAAGTTCTCTACTATTGTACCCCGAGCTTATAAACACTTATGGGATTAAACTGGGTTTGTTATTGTTGATGTTGTTACCCCGAGCTTATAATAAGTGACGTATTCAAAGAAAATACTTAAGAAACTAAGTTAACAATGACAAGCATGTTTGCATTCCCTGTTCTTTCAACTCGGATTTCTCATTAGGTTCTCAGGCTGTGCACCTCGTCTCTTGGGATCCCCCGACCCCAAGCGGAGGGAGGTGGATGCAAGGAGGCCTATATGAATTCCTTTTGTCAAAAAGTAATACTATGTAAATAGGGTAATAAACCTCTTTTTGTGCACATAAATTTTGTGGATTCCTTTGACATAATGAAGAGTAACGCCTTGCGGTGAAAATGTTGTTTAAAAATTGCTTTTATCACATGTTCATATTTTAGGTGCGACATTCTTGTATTTTTAAAGGTGGCTCAAAAATTGCTTTAGGTCACATGTTCATTCTAGGTGTGGCGTTGTATTTATTTTGAAATCTTTTTGTTAGGATTCCCAACTCCGCAGCTGCTCTACCCCTATCGGAAACACACACAAAATTAAACAAAAAAGTATCATATTGTCATAATTATGGTGAATCTGAGTTGTGAGAACCAATAATGACCTCAACTTTACTCTTCTGCTGCAGGTACTGTCAAATGATAGGGAGTTTCGTGATGCTGCCATAGAAGGTGGAGAGGTAGTGTGGAAAAACGGCTTGGTGAAGAAAGTAGGACTTGCTGATGGTGCATCTGGAAATGCTTACGCCTTCCTCTCACTCTTCCGTCTAACTGGGGAAAGCATATATGAAGAAAGAGCAAGAGCTTTTGCAAGTTGCTTATATCACAATGCGAGGACGATCATGAATGAAAGGCATCATAATGAAGCAGATCATTCCTACTCTCTTTTCCAAGGATTAGGCGGCGGCGCTTGCTTCTTGTTCGACTTGCTTACGCCTGAAAATTCCAGGTTCCCAGGCTATGAACTCTAATCTTTGGCTTGTTTGAGTTTCAAGAGATGGGTTTACAGGGGAAAAAAAACATGTACTCTGGTAGGTTAATAGTGCAAGTTTACATGGTCAATTAGGAGGTGGGAAATGGAGTTTCTTGCTTGCTTCCTGGTGTGAGCAAATACTAGTAAGCTATGTGAAAGTATGTTGTATATATTTGACTTTCATTTAACACTTTTTAAGAACTCTAATATGGAGATGCAATGGCCACCATGCTTCATTGTCCATGACCCCTTTTTACATACTCTTACCTGCCCTCCTGCTCCTCCTTTGATTTAGTGATTTGTTTTCTCAATAATAGCTTGAAATTACATAAACTTTTGAATAGCAGGACCACAGTTAACGCGAATTATTATATGGTAACATTATTATATGGTAACGCGAATAACTAGGTTAAGGATAAAGTCGCTTCTGAATGATTACACCTGACAATGAGAATCTGAAACCTAAGAATGAGAAATGAGAAGTAAAAGTAATATTTTGAACTACATTGATAATCTTAGGAAGTTTGAATATGAATTAACAAAGAAACACATGGTGCTAATCAATAAGACTTTCGTTTCTTTTCTTTTGCATTATTCCAATCCTATCTATCTTCCAGTTTTTCTACAAGTCTACTATCTGAACTCTAGGAATATGAGCAATTTTCCAGTAATCCCCACTTTGACTGTCCTCAAGCTGCAAAGTCATCAACATCTTTTCAGAAACATTTTGCAACATAAGACGTTGAAGCTTGCTTAAATGCTCAATCCCAAACGGAAACACCTTCATTACTGGACAGTTGCGCAGTTGAAGCTCCTCAAGAGAAGGCATTGCACCCTCTTCCACGTTAATCATTCTCAGTTTTCTGCAGTGCCAAATATATAATTCTCGCAGTTTCTTGAATCTGCCTGCCCTGAATCTCAATTCTTCACCTTCACAGGCCAACTCTAGCACAAGGTTTACAAGATTGGGCAAATCTTGAAGAGTTTCTAGTGCGTTGTCCTCTAACTTGCTCAATCTTAAATGAACTGTGGCCAAGGCTTCAAGAGATGTTACCCATATTGGAAGCCTCTCCAAACGCCCTTCGAAGGTTAATGTTCGAAGGGATGAGTGTGTAGAACGAAGGGGATAGTGCAAATCAATAATGTCTCCCACCCCATAAGATGAGATAGATAGTTGTTCAAGATTGATCAACTTGTCAAGGGAAGAACAAAGATCCCTTGCATGTTTTCTTCTCAGCTTCGCGATCTCTAACTTTCGTAGTCTTGTTAACTTTCCCAATTCAATCACTATGCTTGTAGTGGCATTTATAAGAGTCACCACTTCCATGGACACAAGGGTTCCTATCTTCTCAGGAGCTGTAAAACCATGCAAAAAATCAGCACCACGTCGATAAATGAGGACATGGCGAAGATGTTGAAGCCTTAGAATCTCATCAGGCAATTTGTTTACCAATGTGTCCCTTAGGTCCAAGAACTCGAGGTACTCAAGCTTCCATATTGATCCTGGCAGATGTTTTATCTTAGTGTTCCTCAAATTCAAAAACTTGAGATGTACTAATTCAAAGACTTTTTCTGGTATGTTCACCAATGGGGCTCCTGTTAAGTCTAAGACCTTGAGTAGCTTGAAACTGCCACATAACAGCTTCAACAAGAATGAACTAGTGACAGAATCTGGTGAACCGAACGTTATTAGTGAGTGAAGATGCTTAAACCGATCAATATTTTGTATATCGGTAGCGAATTCATCAGCGATTACGGGATGTCTGACTTTGTGAGGCCTTCTTTCTTCTCCATTAGCTATAGTTGCCATGGCACTTTCCCCTGACTTAGGAAGAATGATTTCATACCACAGGTTATGAATGCTGAATATCGCTAACCTTCCATCAGGGTATTTTTTAGCAACTTGGATCAAGCTTCTGTTTGCAAGTTCAGTGAGATAGCTTCCAGCAACTTGTGCAATTGCCTTTCCTTCTCTTTCAAGAACAAGTCCCTCTGCTGCCCAGAGTCGAGTCAGTCTCATCTTATCGATGACATGATATCTTGGAATTATGCTCAGATAAGTGAAACAAGACTTGAGATAGAAAGGCAAGTCTTGATAACATAGATTGAGTATCCTTGTCATGTGCTCGGCTTCACTATAACTACCTTGTAACTTGTCAACAAGGCTGTCATAGAACATCTCCCACGCCTCTTTTCTTTTCCCTTTAGTAGCCAAAGCACCAGCAATCACCAAAATCGCCAGTGGCAGACCTCTGCATTTCTGTATAATGTCTTTGGAGATTTGCACTAAGGATGAAGGACATAATAGGCTGCCTGAAAATGCCTTTTTGCAGAAAAGAATCCAAGATTCTTCTTCAGCCAAAGGCTTCAAATTATAAACATGACTACCAACATCAGTTTCCACACAAATAGTATGGCATATATCAGCAAAACGCGATATGATGATAATCCTGCTGCCACAGCTTTCTCTAGGAAATGCACATGTGAGAGCTCTCCAGATGCCAATATCAGGGACATCATCAAGGACAATTAAGTACCTTGATGACTTAAAGAATAGTTGAAGGAATTGTGCCAACATGTTAGCATCCATGGCTTCAAGTGCTCGACGGGAATGATCATCTTGTGGATCAAGCATGCTCGTGAATAGCTCCTTAACATCAGAAAATTTTGGAATATCAATCCACAGAGTATGATGATTGAAATGCTTGTTGACTGTTGCATCATCAAAGATTTTCTTGACTAGGGTGGTTTTCCCTATACCTCTTGTTCCAACTACACAAAGCAATTTCCATTCTGGATCATCAGAAAGAACACAATCGAGTAGTACTGATTTATGATTTTCAACACCTACAAGATCTGCATCATCAACAAGGAGTACTTCTTCATGGTTATTACACCATGTAATGTTGCTACTTTCTGCGCTTGTTGTAGCACCATATTTCTGAAGAAACGTATTATGTCCTTCAGAAATGACGATGATTCGGGCCTTTACACCTTCCAATGCTTTTAAAATATTATCATTTTGAGCTTCAAATAACTTCTCAGACATTAATGAATGATGTGGTTTTTTCCATGGCCACGATACCTTTTCTTGAAAACTGTTGCAGATGACAATATGATTTTCAAGAATGTCTTGGACATCATGTGCAAGGTTTAATACTTGCTTGATCCATACTTGTAATTCAGCATCTTCTTCTTCTTTAGCATCAGCTACTCTTGAGAAAGTCCTCATTTGTTCAAATGCATCCCTGATATGAACAATTTCTTGCTGAATTCCATCAAGAAATTTTTGTCCGCAATTGAGCAATGTTGAAAGCTGATGTACCAAATAAGATATAGCGCACTCTGCCATTTTTTCACTCAGTATATATTTTCTTTAGCAAATTTATGCAAGATGTTGGTATATTTTATGGTGGAGTTTGGTGATCAATTGATATAGATCAAACCTTGAACTGGTTTATGCTCTAAACCACATTATGTAAATGATTATTGCAATTTGCAAGCTTAAGAACATTATCCTAGTTATTAGTAATTCACTACTACTAGTTGGAGTATCTCTTCTTTTTTATATTCAGTGCTATATGAGCTGACTTTGAACACACTTAACGTGGCAGCAATTGTGCACGGTTGGTTCATTGACTATGGCTGTCTAGAGACATCGATTGTCAACTTAAATGTTTACACCAGAATCTTCTTTCTAAGCCTCTGGTTGACTTTTGTCTAGAGACATGGATTAGTTGGACTATTTCTCTTTTCTAAATTCATGCTATTTTAACACACTGATGACTGAACGTGGTAAGCAATTCGGCAATTGATTCGGTCGACTACTGGCTGTCTAAAAATACCGATTGTGAACTCCAATGTTTACACCAGAATCTCCACACTAAACCCCTTTTGTTAGTCCGGAGCAATCGTGGTATGCTACAAAAATTGAAGCAGGAGATGTCTAACGTGGAGAAATCAATTCTATATCTTTGTGGGACAGTAGTATATTATAATGGTATGCAGCAGAATTATATGGCATCAGTTATACGTGGCGTAGATCATCTTTTATTCTATGGGGAGCCCACAGTGATTCTGGAAAAAGTTGTACGTATGAGCCATAGTGGAATTGATTCTGATTGCGAGTTTGAAGTTTTTAGTCTCTAATTCTTTTGTTGTTTTGGGGTAATCAAGTATGTAAAGTCCAAATATGTCTTGTCTTTGTTCTTTATGTGATTTTTCTATGTGGAAGAGGAGTGTATGCTCTTCCACATAAAACATGTTTGACCATCGTATCTGAGCCAATCAAACATGTTTAACTAATGTTTTTGGAGGTTGCTAATTCGATACCAAATTGTTCGGAGACACATTGGGCCATAATATCATAGCAAAATAAAAAAAGGGGCGGACCACAATGGTCTATTGTACGCAGCCTTACTCTGCATTTCTGCAAGCTTGAACCTGTCACCTCCTAGTCACATGGCAGCAACTCTACCAGTTACGCCAAGGCTCCCCTTCAATATCATAGCTAAATGCATTACAATGATGTCTCTTTTCATCTATAAGATTCAAATGTATTTTGTGAAAGAATTTGTTAAAAGACTTAATTTCAGTTGGAGTAAAGCTGAATGAAGGTGAGACTTCCTTATTGAGATTGGTAATCAAAGATAATGTGAATTGAACAGTGTCTTGTTACTAATTGGTTTCTCTCTGCAATCTGCAACTCTTCATTTTATTCTAAGAGTGGTTACAGGCTGAAAACTTAGAAGAGCTTTTCCAAACAAATTAAATGACTTGTACTTAGTTAAGGTTGGTCGGGACCGAATCCTCCTTGTAAAGAACTTATGAGATCGTAAGGGGTAGCATATGCTGGATCAGTTCTTTCTTGCCTCCTGGTGTGAGCAAATACTAGTAAGGTATGCACCACGGTTTTGTATATATTTGGTGTTTATGTCACCACCTTTTAAAGAACTGGCCGTCTTTTTCTATGGCCCTTTTTACCTACCAACTCGCGCGAGCTCTGTTTCCTCTTTGGTTTAGTGGTTTGTTTTTTGCAATAATTGCATGAAACTGCATGAGTTTCTGAATAGCAAGTGTATGATTTCTTTTGAATTCTTCAAAATCTTAAAAAGAAAGATGAATACGAATTATTATATGGTAACTACGTACTCCGATCCTAAACCAAGGAAAAAGGAGCTTCTGAAATTATCAGACCATTCTATTTTTACGTGAAAATTATTTGGTAGCTCAGTCTACAAAAGTTATGGCTTGGATATTTTGTGGAAGCATTTTTAGCATTTGAACTAGGAGATTTTAGAAAAATCGAGTTTAAGAAGAGAAGAAATTTCTGCAACTATACAAGCTCAGTTCAGGTAGTATATGAGGATAGGAGATATGGACTGAAAAAGAAAATGTAGACAACTTAATGGTACACAGAATCTTGATTGTGCTATTAACTGCTATGAGAGCAGGTTGTTCATTTAATTAAAGAATATCATATAGCAACAAACATTCATGAGCAGTGACGGAGCAAGATTTTTCCCAAGGGGATGCCAAAAAAAACATACGAAGAAGTCAAGGGGATTCAATATCTAATATATATAGACATAAAAGAAAAGTTTGAACTTATATATACAATGTAATTTTCCGGCGGAAGGGATTCGAATGAACTCCCTTCCGCCCTCCGTCCCTGTTTATGAGTCAGGAAGTTCAGAATAAGAAACCCAAAGATAAGAGAATAAGAAGTAAAGAGTACTTATATTTTGAGCTACTAATAATCTTGAAAGTTTGAATCTGAATTATCAAAAATATGTCACTAATCTCTTCTCTTGCATTATCCCACTCCTAGTAACCTTTCAGCTTTTCTGCAAGTCTGCTAGTCTATATGAAGTCCGTGAATATGAGCAATTTTCCAGTAATCCCCACTTTGACTGTCCTTAAACTGCACAGTCATTAACAACTTCTCAGACATTTGTTCCAGCGAAAGATACTGAAGCGTGCTCAAATGTTCAATCCCAAAGGGTAACTCCTCCATTAATCCACAGTTGCGCAATTGAAGCTCATAAAGAGAAGTCATTGCGCCCTCTTCCACTTTAATCTGTCTCAGTTTTGTAGAGTGCAGAATACGTAAGTCTTTCAGTTTCTTGAATC
The DNA here is from genome assembly GCF_001879085.1 of Nicotiana attenuata. Taxonomy (NCBI): domain Eukaryota; kingdom Viridiplantae; phylum Streptophyta; class Magnoliopsida; order Solanales; family Solanaceae; genus Nicotiana; species Nicotiana attenuata. The sequence continues at coordinate 157,740 of NW_017671242.1, forward strand.
CACCTGCCCTGAACCTCAATTCTTCGCCTTCATAGGCCTGGTCTAGCACTAGTTTTACAAGGTTGGGCAAATCTTGAAGACTGTCTAGTGCATTGTCCACTAACTTGCTCCATTTTAGATGAACTGTGGCTAAGGCTTGAAGAGATGTTACCCATTGTGGAAACCTCTCTAGACGCCCTTCGAAGAGCAATATTCGGAGGGATGTGTGTGTAGAAGAAAGGGGGTAGTGCAGATCAATAATGTCACTTACCCCATAAGATGAGATTGATAGTTGTTGTAGATTTATCAACTTGTCAAGGGAAGAACAAAGATCTCTTCCATGTTTTCTTCTCAGTTCCGCGATTTCTAATATTTGTAGTCTTGTTAACTTTCCCAGTTCAATCACTGTGCTTGCAGTGGCATTTATAAGATTCACCATTTCTAAGGACACAAGGGTTCCTATGTTCTTAGGAGCTTTAAAACCATGCAAAAAATCAGCACCCCATCGATAAATGAAGACATGGCGAAGATGTTGAAGCCTTAGAATCTCATCAGGCAATTTGTTTACCAATGTGTCCCTTAGGTCCAAGAACTCGAGGTACTCAAGCTTCCATATTGATCCTGGCAGATGTTTTATCTTAGTGTTCCTCAAATTCAAAAACTTGAGATGTACTAATTCAAAGACTTTTTCTGGTATGTTCACCAATGGGGCTCCTGTTAAGTCTAAGACCTTGAGTAGCTTGAAACTGCCACATAACAGCTTCAACAAGAATGAATTAGTGACAGAATCTGATGACCTGAATGTTATCAGAGAGTGAAGATGCTTAAACCGATCAACATCTTGTATATCATTAGCCAATTCATCAGCGATTACTAGATGTCTGACTTTGTGAGGTCTTTTTGTTCCTTCCCCATTACCTATAGTTGTAACGACCCTTTCCCCTGACTTAGAAAGAATGGTTTCGTACCACATGTTATGGATGTTGAATGATTGTAACCATCCATCAGGGTACTTTTTGGTAACTTGGATCAAGCGTCTGTTTGCAAGTTCATTGAGATAGCTTTCAGCAACTTGTGCAATTCCCTTTCCATCTCTTTCTAGGACAAGTCCTTCTGCTGCCCATAGTCGAATCAGTCTCTTCTTAATAATGACATGATCTTTTGGAATTATGCTCAGATATGTGAAACAAGACTTGAGATAGAAAGGCAAGTCTTGATAACATAGATTGAGTATCTTTTTCATGTGCTCGACTTCACTATAACTACCTTGTAGCTTGTCAACAAGGTTGCCATGAAACAATTCCCACGCCTCTGTTTTGTTCCCTTTAGTAGCCAGTGCACCAGCAATCAACAAAATTGCCAGTGGCAAACCGTTGCATTTTTCTACGATGTCTTTGGAGATTTGCATCGATGATGGAGGACATAACAAGCTGCCTGAGAATACCTTTCTGCAGAAAAGAATCCAAGATTCTTCTTCAGACAAAGGCTTCCAACTATAAACATGACTATCACCACCAGTTTCTGCACAAATGGTATGGCATATTTCAGAAAAACGCGATATGATGATGACCCTGCTGCCACGGCTTTTACTAGGAAATAAATATTTGAGAGTCCTCCATGTGTCAATATCAGGGACATCATCAAGGACAACAAAGTACCGCAATGTCTCAAAGGTTTGTTGAAGGTACTGTGCCAACATGTTACCATTCATGGTTTCAAGTGCTCGACGGGTACTGTCATCGTTTAGATTAACCATGCTCAACAAAATATCTGTAACATCAGAAAACCTTGGAATCTCAATCCATATAGTTCGATCGAAATTCTTACTCACTGCTGCATCATCAAAGATTTTCTTGACTAGGGCAGTTTTCCCTATACCTCTAGTTCCAACTATAGAAAGCAATTTCCATTCTTGATCATCAGAAAGTAACCAATCAAGAAGCATTGATTTATGATTTTCAACACCTACAAGATCTGCATCATCATCAAGAATTACTTCTTCATGGTTATTACACCATGAAATATTGCTACTTTCCACAGTTGGTAGAGCACCATATTTCTGAAGAAATGTTTTGTGTCCTTCAGAAATGACGATGATTCGGGCTTTGATGCCTTCCAATAACATTGAAAGATTATCATTCTGAGCTTCAAAGAACTTCTCAGACATTAATGAATGATGGGGTTTTTTCCATGGCCATGATCCCTTTTCTTGAAAACTGTTGCACATAACAACATGTTTTTCAAGAATGTCTTGGACATCATGTGCAAGATCTTGTACTTGCTTGATCCATACTTGTAAATCAACATCTTCTTCTTCTTCTTTTGCATCAGCTACTCTTGAGAAAGTCCTCATATGTTCAAATGCATCCCTGATATGAACAATTTCTTGTTCAATTCCTTCATAACATTTTTGTCTACCGCGGAGCCTAGCTGAAAGCTGGTCATGTACCAAATAAGATATAGCACTCTCTGCCATTTTTTCCCTCAGTATATATTTCTTTAGCAAATTTAGTGCAAGATGTTGGTGTAGTTAATGGTGGACTTTCATGATCAATTTATGTAGATCAAAGTTTGAACTTGTTAGGGAATATAACCGCGTTATGCAAATGATTATTGCAATTTGCAAGATTAAGAAACATTATCCTAATTATTAGTATCAGTTTACTACTACTAGTTGGAGGATCTTTCCTCTTTTTTTAATTCATGCTATATGAGCTGACTTTGAATACACTTAACGTGGCCAGCAATTTGGCACGGTTGACTATGGCCGTATAGAGACATCGATTGTCAACTTTGGAAATTTTTGTAATATATTTGATGTAATTGATGTTGGACTTTCCTGATCAATTTATATAAATCAAACTTTGAATCAGTCTAGGTACTAGAACTGTGCTTCACAAATGATGATTGTAAATAGCAAGTTAAGAAACATTTTACCAGTTATTACTAGTTTTTTATTTAATATTTTACTTTATTATATTATTTTTGTAGTTATACTCCTACTAGTTGGAGTATATCTTTTTTAAATTCATGCTATATGATCGGACTTTTATTGCACTGAACATGGTAAGCAATTAGGCACTTGATTCGGTCAATTACTGCCTGTCTAAAGTACCTATAGGACTTTCATTGTGTTAATATTTCTTAGCCATGTTGACGATTTAGCTTGGACATGAATCTTTAGTTGTAAAAGTGGTATCACGTACAGTTATGACAGCCAGAGGCAGACCTACCCTTCGGGTAGGTGGGTCACCGCCCCCGGTTACTTCGGAAAAAATATATGTATATGGGTATATATCTTAAATAATAGGTTTATATTTTGATTGTCACCCTAAGATTCAAATGTTAGGCAGCTGCATTATTCGATTTGGGGGCACAACTTGACTTTTGGTGCGCTGCCTGGGTTCGGTTCCAACTCTAGCATTTGGTCAAATATTTATTCGACAGTGGCGCCCTAACGCCCTTGCCACTATCAAATCCTGGGTCCGCTTCTGCCTCTGATGACAACAGGTTGTTCATTTGATTAATGAAAATCATATGGGAAAGGGCATTCATGATACAACTGGAAGTCAAGAATGAGAAAATAAGGAGTAAACAGTAATATTTAGAACTACTAATTATCTTACAAAGTTATAATCTAGATTATCAACTTTGTTTCTCTTTTCTTGCATCATCCCATTCTTATCTACCTTACAACATTTTCACATGAACTCTAGGAATATGAGCAATTTTCCAGTAATCCCCATTTTGACTGTCCTTAAGCTGCACAGTCATTAACAGCTTTTCAGAAATTTCTTCCAGCAAAAGATAACCAAGCTTCCTCAAATGCTCAATCCCAAAGGGCAAATTCTCCATTAATCCACAGTTGCACAGTTGAAGCTCTTCAAGAAAAGGCATTGCACCCTCTTCCACTTTCATCTGTCTCAACTTTGTGGAGTGCCAAATGCATAATATCTTCAGCTTCTTGAATCTACCTTCCCCGAACCTCAATTCTTCGCCTTCGGAGGCTCGGTCTAGCACGAGTTTGACAAGGTTGGGCAAATCTTGAAGAGTTTTTAGTGCATTGTCCATTAACTTGCTCCCTCTTAAAACAACAATAGCTAAGGCTTGAAGAGATGTTACCCATTGTGGAAACCTCTCCAAACGCCCTTCGAAGACTAATGTTCGAAGGGATGAGTGTGTAGAATGAAGGGGATAGTGCAAGTCAATTATGTCACCCACCCCAAAAGATGAGATAGTTAGTTGTTGAAGATTTATCAACTTGTCAAGGGAAGAACAAAGATCCCTTCCATGTTTTCTTCTCAGCTTCGCGATGTATAACATTCTTAGTCTCGTTAACTTTCCCAATTCGATCACCGTGCTTGTAGTGGCATTTATACGATTCACCATTTCTAAAGACACAAGAGTCCCTATCTTCTTAGGAGCTTCAAAACCATGTATATAACCAGCAACAAAGCGGTTAATGAAGATATGGCGAAGATGTTGAAGCTTTAGTATCTCGACTGGCAATTTGTTTACCAATGTCTCCCTTAGATCCAAGAACTCAAGGTTCTCAAGCTTCCCTATTGATCCTGGCATATGTTTTATCTGAGTGCTCCTCAAGTTTAGACAATTGAGATGAAACAATTCAAAGACTTCTTCCGGGATTTTCGCTAATTGGGCTCCTTTTTAAGTCTAAAACCTTGAGTAGCTTAAAACTGCCAGATAACAGCTTCAACAATAATGAACTAGAGACAGAAGCTGATGACCCGAGCGTTATTAGAGTGCGAAGGTGCTTAAACTGATCAATGTCTTGTATATCATTAGACAAATGATCATGGATTACTAGATGTCTGGCCTTGTGACTCCTTTCTCTTGACTTGGAAAGAATGAATTCATACCACAAGTTATGGATTCTGAATGACTCTAACCTTCCATCAGGATGCTTTCTAGCAACTTGGATCAAGCTTCTGTTTGCAAGTTCATTGAGATAGCTTTCAGCAACTTGTGCAATTGCCTTTCCTTCTCTTTCAAGGACAAGTCCTTCTGCTGCCCACAGTCGAATCAATCTCATCTTGTCGATGACATGATCTTTTGGTATTATGCTCAGATATGTGAAACAAGACTTGAGATAGAAAGGCAAGTCTTTATAACATAGATCGAGTATCCTTTTCATGTGCTCGACTTCACTATAACTACCTTCTAGCCTGGCAACAAGGCTGCTGTGAAACAACTCCCATGCCTCTGTGTTGTTCCCTTTGGTAGCCAGTGCACCAGCAATCACCAAAATTGCCAGTGGAAAACCGTTGCATTTTTCTATGATGTCTTTGGAGATTTGCATCAAGGGTGGAGGACATAATAGGCTGCCTGAAAATACCTTTCTGCAGAAAAGAATCCAAGATTCTTCTTCAGACAAATTCAAACTATAAACATGACTATCACCGCCAGTTTCCACACAAATGTTATGGCATAGTTCAGGAAAACGCGATATGATGATGACCCTACTGCATCAGTTTTCAATAGGAAATGTACATTTGAGAGCCCTCCATATACCAATGTCAGGGACATCATCAAGGACAATAAAGTACCTTGATGACTCAATGAGTTGTCGGATGAACTGTGCCAACATGTTAGTATCCATGTCTTCAATGACTCGACGGGAATGGTCATTGTTTATAGTAATCATGTTCTTCATTAGCTCCTTAACATCAGAAACCCTTGGAATCTCAAGCCACAGTGTATGATTGAAATGCTTTTTCACTGCTGCATCATCATAGACTTTCTTGACTAGGGTAGTTTTCCCTATACTTCTACTTCCAACTATACACTGCAATTTCCATTCTGGATCATCAGAAAGAACCCAATCAAGCAGCATTGACTTGTGATTTTCAATGCCTAAAAGATCTGCATCATCATGAAGAACTACTTCTTCATGGTTATCACACCATTTATTAATGTTGCTACTCTCAGCACTTATTGTAACACCATATTTCTGAAGAAATGTTATATGTCCTTCAGAAATGATGACGATACGGACATTGATGCCTTCCAATAACATTGAAAGATTATCATGCTGAGCTTCAAATAACTTCTCCGACAATGAAAGATGGGACTTTTTCCATGGCCATGATCCCTTTTCTTGAAAATTGTTGCACATAACAACATGTTTTTCGAGAATGTCTTGGACATCATGTGCAAGTTCTTGTACTTGTTTGATCCATACTTGTAATTCAGCATCTTCTTCTTCTTTTGCATCAGCTACTCTTGAGAAAGTCCTCATCTTTCCAAATTCATCCCTGATATGAACAATTTCTTCTTGAATTCCTTCAAGAAATTTTTGTCCACCATTGAGCAAGGTTGAAAGCTGATGTACCAAATAAGTTATAGCACTCTCTGCCATTTTTTTCACTCAGTATATAGTTTCTTTAGCAAAATTTATGCAATATGTTGGTATAATTCATGGTGGACCTTGGTGATCAATTTATATAGATAAAACTTTAAACTAGTTTATGCTCCAGAATCGCGTAATGTAAATGATTATTGCCAATTGCAAGGTTAAGAGATATTATCCTAGTTACTACTAGTTTACTAATACTAGTTGGAGTATCTCTCTTATTATATATTAATGCTATATGAGCTGACTTTGAACATACTTATCGTGGCCAGCTATTTGGAGGTTACTTCATTGACTATTGGCTATCTAGAAACACTGATTGTCAACTTAGAATGTTTACACAAGAATCTCCAATATATTACTCCTCTAAAATAATTAACATAAACATGTTGTGCAAACTTTGCTATAGTATCCTAGCGACATTTTTCTTATGGCGAATTGAAGTCGTATGATCTATATTTGCTGATCTTCAAGCTCGTACAATAATCGCTCAATAGTTATGTGTTAAGTGTTGTTGAGTGATGAGAAAAAAAGTTCTTTGCTAAATCCTTGCCCGCAATAAGGTATTCCATACCTGCTCGTGTGGTCAGTTTAATTATTCACCATCGGCAAGGTTGACAAAAGAGTGGCTCCGATACCATCGGTAACATCCCAGCCCGCTAGTGATATTGTCTGCTCTGGACCTAGGCCCGCACGGGTTTAAAACACGTCACTAGGGTCTAAAGCTTGTTAACTTATATACCTAGCATCCCTCTTGTGTTTTACCGAGGTGGGACATTGTCTAAAGTCTGGGATGTTACATGGGCAGCAACAGTGCCAGATGTATGCTAGTAAGCTATGCCACGCGATCTTTTGGTAACAACTGTGAATATTATTATACCAGCCAACATGGACATCAATACACCTAAACACACATCTACCTTCGAGGAAGGTTGATGTGTGGAAAATTTAGGCCTCCAAAATAACACTAAGTACACAGAATTCTTTGTAAACAGCATTCCTACTTCCAGCTTTTCTCGACACACTAAGGAATTCTACTCTATCTACTAATTCTTTTTTTATCTGATCTATAAATGTCTCAATATGTACATTTTGACTCCTGAAAATGATTCAGTCCCTCGCCCTCCATGTATGGTAAATTATTGCCCTCCAGGCTGCTGCTATTAACTCCTTTGTGACCTTATGCCAATGCTTCTTCCTGATTGTTTCCATCACCAATTTCACCTCTCCAGCTTGGAGCTGGATGCCCAACCAGTCTCCCAATGCACATATTGTATATATATGATTGCTCAATCTACCAAAGTTGTTGCTTGGATATTTTCTGGAAGTATCTTTTTCCTCCATTTGAACATAGCAGATTGTAGAAAATCCAGTGGAAGAAGAGAAAAATGAGTGGAAACTGTACAAGCTCAATTCAATTGTATATGCTGAGATGTCTGAAAAACAATAGCTGAATTCTACATGAATGTCAAGTTGTAAAAATGATACTATTTACAGTTAAAGAAAATCGTAGGGGAAAAGGCGTTCATGATCCAAGAGAAAGTTCAGAATGTGATACCTAAATATGAGAAAATGAGGAGTGAAGAGTAACATTTAGAACTGTTAATAACCTGAGATAGTTATAATCTTAATTATCAAAGATAAAATGGTACATTTCAATGAGACTTCTTTTGTCTTTTCGTGCATCATCCCATTTCTATCTACATTCCAGCTTATTAACTGGAAACAGCCTCTTGCAGAAATGCAGGGTAAGGCTGCGTACAATAGGCCCTTGTGGTCCGACCCTTCCCCGGACCCCGCGCATAGCAGGAGCTTAGTGCACCGGGCTGCCCTTTATTCCATCTTATTAACTACTCTTCTATGTGAAGTCTAGGAATATGAGCAATTTTCCAGTAATCCCCACTTTGACTGTCCTTAAGCTGCACTGTCATTAACAACTTTTCAGAAATTTGTTCCAGTGAAAAATACTGAAGCTTGCTCAAATGCTCAATCCCGAAGGGAAACTGCTCCATTAATCTACAGTTGCGCAGTTGAAGTTCTTCAAGTAAAGGCATTGCACCCTCTTCCACTTTGATTTGCCTCAGTTTTTCAGAGTGCCAAATACATAATTCCTTCAGTTTCTTGAATCCAACTGCCTTGAACCTCAGTTGTTCGCCTTCGTAGGCCCGGTCTAGCACCAGTTTTACAAGATTTGGCAAATCTTGAAGAGTGTCTAGTGCATTGTCCATTAATTTGGTCCATTTTAAATGAACTGAGGTCAAGGCTTGAAGAGAAGTTACCCATTGTGGAAACCTCTCTAAGCGCCCTTCGAAGACTAATGTTCGAAGGGATGAGTGTGTAGAAGAAAGGGGATAGTGCAAATCAATAATGTCACTCACCCCATAAGATGAGATAGTTAGTTGTTGAAGATTTATCAACTTGTCAAGGGAAGAACAAAGATTCCTTCCATGTTTTCTTCTCAGCTTCGCGATGTATAACATTCTTAGTCTTGTTAACTTCCCCAATTCAATCACTGTGCTTGTACTGGCCTTTATAGAATTCACCATTTCTAAAGACATGAGGGTTCCTATCTTCTTAGGAGCTTTAAAACCATGCAAAAATCCAGCACCACGTCGATGAATGAAGATATGGCGAAGATGTTGAAGCTTTAGTATCTCACCAGGTAACCTTTTTACCAATGTCTCTCTTAGGTCCAAGAACTCGAGGTTCTCAAGCTTTCCTATTGATCCTGGCAGATGTTTTACCTTAGTTTTTCTCAAGTTTAGAAACCTGAGATGAAACATTTCGAAGACTTCTTCTGGTATTTTCACCAATGGGGCTCCTGTTAAGTCTAAGACCTTGAGTAGCTTAAAGCTACCAGTTAACAGCTTCAACAAGAATGAATTAGAGACAGAATCTGATGACCCGAGCGTTATTAGAGAGTGAAGATGCTTAAACCGATCAATATCTTGTATATCGCTAGCCAATGGATCAGCGATTACTAGATGTCTGACTTTGTGAGGCCTTCTTGTAATTTCTTCACCATTAGTTATAGTAGCAGTTACCCTTTCTGCTGACTTGGAAAGAATGATTTCATACCACAAGTTATGAATGGTGAATGAATCTAATCTTCCATCACAGTACCTTTCAGCAATTTGGATCAAACTTCTGTTTGCAAGTTCATTGAGATAGCTTGCAGCAACTTGTGCAATTGCCTTTTCTTCACTTTCAAGGACAAGTCCTTCTGCTGCCCACAGTCGAATCAGTCTCATCTTATCGATGACATGAAATTCTGGAATTATGCTCAGATATGTGAAACAAGACTTGAGATAGAAAGGCAAGTCTTGATAACATAGAATGAGTATCCTTTTCATGTGCTCGACTTCGCTATAACTACCTTGTAACTTGTCAACAAGGTTGCCATGAAACAACTCCCACGCCTCTTTTCTTTTCCCTTTATCAGCCAAAGCACCAGCAATTGCCAAAATCGCCAGTGGTAGGCCTCTGCATGTCCGTATAATGTCTTTGGAGATTTGCATCAAAGATGGAGGACATAACAGGCTGCCTGAAAATGCCTTTCTGCAGAAAAGAATCCAAGATTCTTCTTCAGACAAAGGCCTCAAACTATAAACATGACTATCACCACCGGTTTCTGCACAAATGGTATGGCATATTTCAGCAAAACTCGATATGATGATTACCCTGCTGCCACAGTTTTCGATAGGAAAGATACATTTGAGAGCCCTCCATGTGGCAATATCAGGGACATCATCAAGGACAATGAAGTACTTTGATGACTCAAAGATTTGTTGTATTAACTCTGCCAACATGTTAGCATCCATTGCTTCAACTGCTCGACGGCTATGGTCATTTTTTGGAGTAATCATGTTCTTCATTAGCTCCTTAACATCAGAAAACCTTGGAATTTCAATCCACTGTGTATGATTGAAATGCTTTTTCACTGCTGCATCATCATATACTTTCTTGATTAGGGTGGTCTTCCCTATACCTCTAGTTCCAACTACACAATGCAATTTCCATTCTTGATCATCAGAAAGTAACCAATCAAGAATAACTGGTTTGTGATTTTCAATTCCTACAACATCTGCTTCATCAAACAGAACTACTTCTTCATAGTTATTACACAATGTAGTAATGTTACTACTCTCAGCACTTGTTATAACACCATATTTCTGAAGAAATATTTTATGTCCTTCAGAAATGACGATGATTCGGGCTTTGATGCCTTCCAATAACATTGAAAGATTATCATTCTGAGCTTCAAAGAACTTCTCAGACATTAATGAATGACGGGGTTTTTTCCATGGCCATGATACCTTTTCTTGAAAATTGTTGCACATAACAACATGTTTTTCAAGAATGTCTTGGACATCATGTGCAATTTCTTGTACTTGTTTGATCCATACTTGTAATTCAGCATCTTCTTCTTCTTTAGCATCAGCTACTCTTGAGAAAGTCCTCATATTTTCAAATTCATCCCTGATATGAACAATTTCTTGTTGAATTCCTTCAAGAAATTTTTGTCCACCGCGCAGCCAAGCTGAAAGCTGATGAACCAAATAAGATATAGCACTCTCTGCCATTTTTTTCACTCAGTATATAGTTTCTTTAGAAAATTTAATGCAAGATGTTGGTATAATTTATGGTGGACTTTGGTGATTAATTTATATTGATCAAGTTTTGAACTGGTTTATGCTCCAGAATCGCGTTATGTAAATGATTATTGCAAATTGCAAGCTTAACAAATATTATATATTCTAGTTATTACTAGTTTACTACTACTAGTTGGAGTATCTCTTATTTTATATTCATGCTATATTAGCTGACTTTGAACAAACCTAACGTGGCCAGCAGTTTGGAGGTAGCTTTGTTGACTACTGGCTGTCTAATATTTTGAATGTCAACTTTATTTTTTCGATTGTCAACTTGAATGTTTACATTTGAGTGCTGACAAGCCATTCATGTTTTGTAGTATATAATATGTCAGAAATGGTAAATAAGAATAATTACAGGTTGCTGATGCTGCTGTTCAAACTCAGGTTGCTGCAACCTATGTTTTTTTTAAGTTAAAGCAAACTATGCAACCAAGAACTGATCAGTCTCATGTTTTTCTTTAAATGTCTTAATTAACTTTACTTATAATCAGTTACTTTGTTGGTGCCTTATTTTTTTCCTTAAAGTTTAATCAAGACGAGTCAGCTGCTGGATCGACCAACAAATGATAGGCAAGAGAGATATTAATCATTGATCAGTGTCCCTGAAAAATGGATTTGTTGATATGAAAGTTTACACAGGAGTAAGATACACAAGCATTTACCTAGGCAGATGCAGAATTTAAACCTTATGGTTTCAATCTTTAAGGTTTTAGAATTGAACGCATTATATTTTTAAATTTGTGAGTTCAGAACTATCATTTGTAATAATTTTAGTGAACTTTTATGCATAAATTTATATTTTGCGTCAAAAATATTGTGTTCGGATGAACTCGGCTCCGCTACTCTACAATCGCCCATGTCGATAGAATTGGACAGTTTTGTTTTACATGGGAAGGAAAAGTCAAATTTTTATCTCAAAGTAGACAAACGTGCGTGTGGCAAACGCCAAAATGTTTCAATAAATACTAGGATGCTATCTTGAATGGTTAGCATCGCCCATATAATTATGGTTATTTGTCCTTTGAAAATTGGTTCGTATAATTTGATGGAAGCTTATTATCAATTGTCAATCGAATGATTTCATTATCAACTTATCATGCCAGTTGTTAATAATAATTCTGGATTTGCCCTTTTTGTCTTTGTGTAATTACTTGGTAAATACCTCACCGCATAGGGCATTTATACGTACCTAGCTAAACAATTAACCTTAAGAATTAAGTATAGGAAAATGTATATGCAAAACATGCTTACATTCATTGGCTTAGTGTAAGATTAAGTTTTTTCCGTTACTTGCTTTCTAATATTTAGGTTTTTTTAGTAGCTTTTGCAATTTATCGATGTACCTACTTCAATCGCATCCAAAGAAAAAAGGAAAAAGGAGTTCATAGTTGTTTAACCAAAAAATAGAATTTCGGTTAAAACTAGAATTTAAGAGAAAAAATCGGGTTACTGATAATCAGGAGACGAAAAGAATAAGAAATTTTTTGTGGATAATAAATGCAGTAAATAAGTTTGTATTCCAATGTAATCGCAATGATATTTCGTGTCCTTACAAATGATGAGACCTCCTCCTTTTATAGTTGTCTTTCTTAGGAAAATGTATAACACCTTAGCCTTAAAAAGGCAATTAAGAGCATTAAATGACATTAAATGAAACGTTACACAATCATTCAGAATCAATATTGATTCTCTAACGTATTTGTCATTTAATACTGAATTTAGACTCCTTTATGCCCTCAGATTCATATCTTCAATTCCTTCTGACCTCCTGACTTTAATTAAGTTAAATAGATACGAGACTCGTATCTTTTGAATAGCTTCTCGTGCCTATTTAACTTTCTTCTCCTCGTATCTGATATCGCCCGTGCCCCTCAATTGATCATCATGTTTTGACCATTTGACCAGTCCACGTGTCATGCCACGTTACCTTCAATATAAATTCAGTTTTTTTCCCAATACAGATAGTCCCGCTACTTTCCATTTATTTATCAATTAAATATTTGGAAAGTGGATCTTCATTAAAAAGGGAATTTTTGCCATAATCAATGCTATGACAGTGTCGACGCTTCAATTGTCTCTTCTATTTAATGCACCATATACGTGTCATCTTCTCATTAGTTCTGCGATTTTGCAGCCTTTTTCTAAGGCTTTTTTAACTCCACTATTCACGAAGTGATAGTTGCCTTTATTAGAGGCTTTCCATCATTACACTTCTTAATTATCGACGGTTGAGTTTATATATAAACTTGCCCCCTCTTTCCTTTGTCTTCTTCTTCACAAGCTTTTTACCAAATTTCTTGCTATTTACTTACCAAATTTCTTGCTATTTACTCTTGTTCACTTCTTCTTCAGTTCATACCTTCTGTTTATATCTTCTCACTATGTCGTCTTCGGATCCTAACCCTAAAAGAGTCCCAATTCTTGATAGTTTCCCCAATGCTCCTGCTAGATATAGAAGAGGTAGAGGAGGTGTGCTTCGTGGTACAGGGTCGGTTCGTGGTGGCACCTTTGGTTCCATCATTCCTTCTTCTAGTTCTGGCAACATCTCTAGAGGCTCTCTTTCTAACAAATCTTCTTCTAAAGGCAAAGAAACTTCTGAGTCTAACCAAGAGCCTCTGGTTGAAGAAATTGTGCCAACGGATTTATCTTTCGAACATGACAAAGAATCCCTTCGTGACCAAGTGATTAAATTAGAGAGAGCTGATAAATATCCCTCTTTAATTACTGAACCTTTGATTCAAATTATTCGAAGAGATTGTCGTTGGAGAGGTGACACCCAAATAGTTATTCCTACTCCACATCAAAGAATATCTTCTTATAGGGTTGGCTTTTCTTTCGTTTACACCTATCCCTTTACTTTGGGATTTATTCCTGCTATTGACCCAGTCATACTTGATTTCTGTCGTTTTTTCAAAATTTGTTTGGCTCAAGTTGGTCCCCTCGTATGGAGAACAGTAGCTTGTTTGAGGTATATGTCAACCAAAGCTGATGTTGATTTTACTTTTCCTCATTTAATTCATCTTTATCACCCCAAGCTATTCCGCAATGGTGTTTTTACCTTATCTGCAAGAAGTAAGAGGGTTTTGGTTAACCCTGAAGATACTAACGACCGTGGCTGGTACACCCGGTTTGTTGTTGTTTCCACAATTGATTTGGTGGGTGAATCAAATATTCCTTTTCCTGAGAAATGGAACTTTGCACGTAAGTATTTTCTTCCTTGCCGTATCTGCTTTCATTATTTCAGCTTCTTTTCTAACTTTATTATTATTCCTTTGCTTTTTTGTAGCAACCATGGGAAATGTGGAACCCGTTCCTAATTTCCGTGGTTGGGTAGATGTTGTCTTGAAAGCCGTGCCTATGGAGGCACGAACTTGGAAATATATTTCCAACAAACATGGTTGGAAAGTGAAAACTCACGGTATACATTCCTCTTTGCTTTTCATGTGTTAAATTCTTTTCCCCTCTTTTAACTTTTTATCCTTCTTATTGTCAGGATTTGCTATTCGAGGGATGTCGGCTGAAGTAGCTATCACCCTTCGAGCTTCTTCCGGTACTCCTCTTGCTTTGGAAAGAACAGAAGCCACGCTGTCAAAGAGGAAAGTGGTTGAAGAGGATTCTGACGTCGATGAAGACGATGATACCTCTTTGACAGCTCGTCCTAGAACTAGGAGGCGCATTGTTTCTGAGGATGAAACTGAGATCTCTCCTGCTCGTATCTCCGATCTCGTCACCATTACCTCTGATGAAGAGACCATTCCAAGGGACACCCCTGAATCCACTCATCGCCTCTTTATTGAGGGCTTCGAAAGTGGTGGATTAGGTCCGGTTTTAGATGAAGTCCCTCTCTCATCTTCCGTTTCTGTTCTTTCTGTTCCTCCTCCAACCTCAAGTGTTTTCTTACCAACTTTGTCAATTTCTGCTCCCTTACCTGCTTCGACTCCTTCGACTACTACTATTTTCACCTCTTCTACCGTTCCTCCTTCTATAGTTCCCCCTTCTTCTACTCATTATGTAGAAGAGGGTTCTAGTAGTAAAAGCATGGCTATGAGGAGTGTAACACTTGAGGTTCCTGCTAATAGCAGTCTTTTAAGGAAGTCTGGCGGAGCAGATGTTTGGCTTGAACCCTTAATTGGGGATATTGAGAAAAAGAAAATGGACAGTCACAGTTGCCTGACTCTGATGAACGACATAGTTCATTCCACTTTGAAGGTATGACCCTTCTTTCTTTACTTTTACCAGAATTTTTCCGGAATTCTAATTTTTCTTTCTTTATCGTTTTCAGGCCAACCTTATCGGTACAGAGTTGATGAACAGAATTTCCTTACTAGAGAAGGTGGCACGTGACTCTGAAAAGGCTGTTCTTGATTCAGAGAAGGAAGCTCGTGACTCTGAGTTGGAAGCGGCTAACTGGAAAAGCCAATTTGATAGTGCCCAAATAACAATAGAGGATTTACAAGAGAGTAAGAATAACCTGGAACAGCAGGTGAGGGCATTAACTTCAGAGCTTGCGATTGTAAAAGCTTCTTCGAGTCAAGCTGAGAAAGAAAGAGAGCGTCTCGAGTCTTCTTTTTCAGAACAGTTATCTAAATCAAGTGAAGAAATCAGAGAGCTGAAGGTATTGTTGAGCAAGAAAGAGGAGTACGCGGGAGAGCTAGTTCAAAACTTGTCTCAGGCTCAAGCTGACTTGCAAATTTTCTCTGATAAGGTTCGTGCCTTAGATAATTCTCGTGCTTCCCTTGAAGCTACTCTTGATTCCACTTTGGCTGAAAATCAAATGTTAAAAATGATCTTGCCTCGTGGGAAAAGGATTATGGCCTTTTTAAACTCCCGCCGTGATGCCTTAACTGAAGCCAGTCAAGAAAACTTTGATTTAGAATCAGAATTGGCTAAAGTTTTGAAAACCATTGCTATGACTCAACAACCCCTTGACTTTCCTTCACCAGTACATGAAACTCCCGTGGCTGAGGAACCTTTAAATGAAGGAGCCGCTTCTGTTGAAGTTGAATGTTACAATTCCAGCTCCCGAGGGTGAAACTTCACTGATACAGTCGGTGGAAGCTGAAGTACCCGTGACTCTTGCTTCCCTCGGTAACTTTAACACTTCAAGCCCAACTGCCGCTACTTCCTCAGAAATTGCTATCGTGCCTACAGCTGCTTCTGAAAGTGAGATCGACATTGCAACTTCAGAAGTTCCAACCCCTTCAGTGACAAGTTGAATATTTTACTCCTTTGTTGCCCCCGTTTTTTTTATTTATTAATTGGTGGTTTTATCCCTTGACCTTTTTAAGGGATTTTTGGTTAAGTCCCCAGTTATCATAATGGGGCACTTTGTAAAAACATTTGACTAAGTTTTACTTAGTCTTTTTTAAGAAGTTTTCTTGGTACTTCAATATGTTCTATTCTTGCCTTTTTCTTATCTATTTAGGACTTATAGAATAGTTTAGCAATTTTATCCTTTGAAATTGCTTTATGATTCTTCTCATGAGTTATTAACATGAGGTTTATAAAAGAGGGCCCTTTTATATATATATCGACACTTAATGAAGAAGACGTCTCAACTTCATAATGGTGTTATAATACGATGAAAGAAATAGGAATACACATGTTTTGTATGCTACAACTTTGACAAGTTTTTATTCATGAACTTGAACAAACTTTTGAGTATTACATGTATTAAAGTACATCTATAACTTTCTCGCAACTGTTTTCCTTGTAACAGATTTATATAAAAGAAGAACAATAAATACGAGGTTTTTCTTTATAACCCGTTTTAGTACATAGTCTTGACCCCATCTTCATGTATTAGGAAGGGTTTGAGAGGTGACTCTATTGTTCTCATGGTAAAGAATACTATGATGTATGCTTATGCTTGGATTCCATAACCTCTGCTCGACACTTGTCTCTTGATTTACGCATCTATTTTCCGCACGTATCTGTTATGTGTCTATTATACAGTCCCCCAAGTGTTTGAGCGGTGAAGTATGAAGCCTCGAGCACTTGTTTTTCCTCTTAATTTGGTCCTTTTCCTGAAACAGAAAAATTTGCGGGACTCGGAGGTGCGATTAGAGATGAAAGCTGCCTAACCCGTGTGTATTTCCATCAGATTATTGTAACCCTGGGCTGGGAATTTAAGAATATTCCATTTTGCCGTACAGCTCGTGACTCATCATTTGGCACGAGTTAGGGTTTTTGCCTAGCATCTAAAATCGTTAGTAAAATTGTTAATAAAAAAAAATGAATTTTTGACATAGAGATACCTGACAATGGATACTTTTTTTCAAAAGTAGTATCTTTTTAGATGGACAGCATTCCAATGTGAGGGTAACAGTTTGCCATCCATTGTCTCCAACTCGTATGCTCCTTTTCCTGCAATGTCACGAACTCTGTAGGGTCCTTCCCAAGTTGGACTCAGCTTTCCTGAATTAGCAGCCTTTGCAGATTGGAACACCTTTTTAAGCACGAAGTCCCCAATTTTAAAGAATCTGAGGCGTGCTTTCCTGTTATAATATCATTCAATTACTTGCTTTTGTGCCGCCATTCTTATTAGCGCAGCTTCTCTTCTTCCTTCTAACAAATCAAGATTCACCCGCATCTCTTCATCATTTGATTCCTCCGTTGCTTGAACGTACCGTGTGCTTGGTTCTCCTATCTCTACTGGAATCAAAGCCTCCGCACCATAAACCATTGAAAATGGGGTTTCTCCCGTGCTTGTTTTTGTCGTTGTACGATAAGCCCATAATACCCCAGGTAATACCTCGGGCCAATTACCTTTCGAATCCTGCAACCTTTTTTTCAAGTTGTTGATGATAACTTTATTCGTGGATTCTGCTTGTCCATTCCCCACTGGATGATATGGTGTGGATGTTATCCTTTTAATTTGCCAACTTTGAAAAAATTCTGTGATTTGGGCTCCTATGAACTGTGGTCCATTATCATACACGATTTCCTTTGGTACCCCAAAACGGCATATTATGTTTCTCCAAATGAAGTCTTTAACTTCTTTCTCCCGCACCTGTTTAAATGCCCCTGCTTCTACCCATTTAGTGAAGTAATCTGTAAGCACAAGTAGAAATTTTACCTGACCTTTTGCTTGTGGCAAGGGACCTACGATATCTATTCCCCATTTCATAAAGGGCCACGGAGCTATGACATGGTGGAGTAACTCAGCTGGTCTATGCATATTATTACCGTATCTTTGACATTTATCACATTTAGACACAAAATCATTAGCTTCTTCTTCCATCTTGGGCCAATAATATCCTGCTCGAATCAATGTTTTTACTAGCGACCTCCCACCAGTGTGACTTCCGCAATGTCCTTCATGTATTTCCCTCATCACATATTCTGTTTGAGAAGGTCCGAGACACCTTGCTAATGGGCCACCGAACATCTTTCGATACAGATTCCCTTGATGCAAACAATAACGAGCAGCTTTCTTGCGAAGTGCATGAGCCTTTGTTTTGTCAATAGGCACGGTTCCATGCTGTAAAAAAGCAACAATCTCGTTTCTCCAATCCCATGTTAAATGATTAAAATTTACCTCATTCTTATCAGGTTCGAGAACGGAATGAAATAGATGTACGACTGAAGCATTTGCATCATTTGCTACGTCTGCTGCAGACGCGAGGTTAGACAAAGCATCTGCTTCTGCATTCTCATCTCTTGGGATCTGCATCACCTTCCAAGTTTGGAATTGTTTTATTAGCTCCCGTACCTTTTCAAGATATTCTTGCATTCGAGTTTCCCTGGCTGTATAAGTCCCCAGTATTTGATTAACCACAAGTTGAGAATCGCTCTTGATTATAATCTGTGATATGCCAAGTTCCCGTGCCAGTTCTAAACCTGCAATGACAGCTTCGTACTCTGCTTCATTGTTAGTTATCGAATGACACTTTATAGCTTGTCTAATAGTTTCACCCGTGGGTGGTACGAGAACTATTCCTAAGCCTGCGCCTTTTACGTTAGATGAACCGTCAGTGAATAAAACCCAAGTCCCCGGGTTTGCACCATTAAAAACTTGTAATTCTTTTTCAGCTTCTAACTGCATCCCCTGACTGAAATCAGCTATGAAATCAGCTAATACTTGAGATTTTATAGCGGTCCTAGGTTGATAAGTGATATCATATTCACTTAATTCTATAGCCCATTTCGCTAATCTACCTGATAATTCATGTTTATGCAAAATGTTTCGTAAGGGAAAAGTAGTAACCACAACAACGGGATGACATTGAAAGTAAGGTCTTAATTTTCTAGATGCCACAATCAAAGCAAGTGCTAATTTTTCTAGTTGCGGGTACCGTGTTTCTGCATCTAGCAAAGACTTGCTTACATAATAGATGGGAGATTGCTTACCTTGATCCTCCCGGACTAAAACAGCACTTACCGCCACTTCTGACACGGCAAGATAGATGAGTAACTTCTCTCCTACCTTTGGTTTCGCCAACAACGGTGGTTTTGATAAATATACTTTCAGATTCTTAAGTGCTTGCTGACAATCTTCGTTCCATTCAAAATGATCCTGTTTCTTCAAAGCTGAGAAAAATTTGAAGCATTTTTCTGAAGACTTGGAAATGAATCTCCCCAGAGCTGCAATTCTTCCAGTTAGCCTTTGAACTTCTTTTTTACTTGTAAGGACATCTGGAATTTCTTCAATGGCCTTAATCTGTGCAGGATTTACTTCAATTCCATGGTTAGAAACAAGAAAACCTAAAAAATTTCCTGATGCCACTCCAAATGCACATTTTCTGGATTCAACTTCATATTATATTCTCGTAAAATTTTAAACGTATCAGATAAGTGCGATATATGATCTTCTAAATGTTGAGTTTTAACTAGCATATCATCTATATATACTTCCATGGTTTTACCTAAATGTTCTTGAAACATTTGGGTGACTAACCTTTGATACGTTGCACCTACATTCTTAAGACCGAAAGGCATTACCTTGTAACAGTAAGTCCCCCTGTCTGTTATAAAAGAAGTTTTTTCTTCATCACCTGGATCCATGTTGATTTGATTATAGCCTGAATATGCATCTAAAAAACTTAATAGCTCATGCCCTGCAGTAGCATCAATTAACTGGTCTATGTGCGGTAAAGGAAAGGAATATTTTGGATAGGCTTTATTAAGGTCTGTGTAATCTACACAGACTTGCCACTTACCGTTCTTCTTAGGAACTACAAGAGTATTAGCTAACCAGTTAGGATATTTTACCTCACGAATTGAACCAATATTTAGTAGCTTTTGAACTTCCTCTTGAATCACCTTATTTTTGAATGTTCCTTGCTTTCTTTTCTTTTGCTTGACGGGAGGAAATGATGCATCTTCATTCAACTTATGAGTCATAACTTCCGATGGTATCCCTGTCATGTCAGAATGGGACCAAGCAAAATAGTCTGCATTAGCTTTTAAAAATTCAATCAATTCACGTTTTACCTCCGGGCTAAGATTAGCTCCTATGTGTACTTTCCTCTCGGGCCAATGTATAAATAACACCACAACCTCTAGCTCTTCTATCGTTGTTTTGATATTTTCGTTCTCTTCCGGTTCTTGAATGGTGTCAGGTCTTGAATCCACATCTGTTTGATGTTGACCAGGTGAGGGTGACTCCGTGTTACCTTTACCTAAATTCTGTAATTGCTATTTGTCTCCACCATCAACAACTGAATCTGCAACGGAATTGATGCTTCTAGATGTTTGTTGATCCCCTCTGATTTGGCATATTCCCCATGGAGATGGGAATTTAATAACTTGATGTAAGGTTGATGGGACAGCATCCATATCATGGATCCAAGGTCTCCCTATGATCATGTTATAAGCCATTTCCATATCTACTATCTGAAATTTAGTTTCTTTAACAACACCTGCAGCAAAAGTTGTTAGAACTACCTCTCCTTTTGTTACTACACTTGAATTGTCGAACCCGGACAAGGTATGCGCCTTCGGTATCATTTTGTCTTCAGCTTGCATTTCCCTGTAATACCCTTAGTAGTATAATATTTACAGAACTACCTGGATCAATCAAAACTCGTTTTACATTAATGTCATGTACAAGTAAAGATAATACCAGTGCATCGTTGTGGGGGGTGATCACTCCTTCTATATCTGCATCATCAAAAGTGATACTTTCATCTTCTAAGGTCTGTCGTACTCGCTTCCCGTGTGTGATTGTTACTTTGGAAACTTTATTTGAAGCCGTATATGTTACTTACATAAACTATCTTCTACCCCCACTTTATAACATTTCACGGTTCGTTTTGGTGATGGGGGCTTTGGTGTTCTTGCCTATTTTCATGTAGGCTTGCTTACCTTTCTCACTAAATAACTCAGTGAGATACCCTTGCTTCAATAGATGGTCCACTTCACTTTGCAAAAATCTACATTCTGAAGTTTTATGCCCGTGATCATTGTGAAATTCGCACCAATAATCTGGATTGCGCTTATTGGGATTTGACCGCATCTCTTTCGGCCACCGTACCTTATCCCCCATGCTCCTCAAAACAGCTACGAGCTCGGAGGTAGTGACATTGAAATTATACCCACCAAATCTAGCCTTCAAACTTCCATCATCGTCTCGTGACCCGCGTGTGTTTCGATCGTTCCCAAACCTTGATGAGGAGCATGATTCCCTGTTCCTAGGTCTGTGATCGTACCTTTGATTATCTTGTCTTGACCGTGAGTCCTTTCCCGCAGGTCCCATGTATGGCTCGTACCTATTTTTACCGGATCTCTTTTCATTTTCCACACGCTTTGAACTTACCTTTTCTTCTGTTTTATTTCGTAAAATAATGTCTTCTTCAATCCTCATCTTTGTGCTGTATCTGTTGTAGACATCATTCCACGTTGTTGCTGGGAATTCTCGAAGGCTTTCTTTGAGTCGCCTCGTGGCTTCTGAACTCTTCTCATTTAAATTACTAGCAAAGGCTATGGCTGCCCAATTGTCAGGTACTCGTGGCAGCGTCATTCTTTCCCGTTGAAATCTATCTACGAACTCTCTAAGCAACTCTGAGTCTCCTTGCTTGATTTTGAAGATATCTTCCATTCGCTTTTCAACTTTTTGAGCTCCCGAGTGTGCTTTGATAAATAAATCTGCAAGCTCAGCAAACGAATTTATAGAATTTTCAGGTAAAAGGGAATACCATGTTAGGGCTCCTTTAGTGAGTGTTTCACCGAATTTCTTGACCAAGACCGACTCAATTTCTTGCTTAGTCAAATCATTGCCCTTGACACCTGTTGTGAATGCAGTAACGTGATCTCGTGGGTCTGATGTACCATCATACTTTGGAATATCAGGCATTTTAAACTTCTTTGGAATTGGAAGGGGAGCAGCACTTGGCTTCCATGGTTGTTGGGAATATTTATCTATATCCACGCCCTTGATCACGGGTGGTACTCCAGGTATTTGCTCTATGCATTCATTTTGCTCCTTAAGCTGTTTCTGTAAGGTTAGTACTAGACTTTGTAAATCAGAATTAACTGGATTACCTGGGTCTCTCTCTTGTGTTTCACTAGGGGTTCCACCGGTGCCAGAATTAAACAATCCTGAACGAGGATTCTCCAAAGTGTTGTTGTTTGGAGCAGATGTAGGTGAAACAGCAGGCAATTGACGAACAAAAGCTTGGAGAGAGTTATTAACTTGAGCAGCGATAAGTTTTTTGCAGAGCCTCATTCATGGTTTCAACGTTTTCAAATTGAGCCTGTCCATCTGTATAAGATCCATCAGGAGTGCCTTCACGAGATCGTCGTGGGGAGCCTCGTGGAGAACCTTGTGGAGAGCCTTGTGGGGAATCTCCCTGAAGTTGTTGGATTATCTGAATTTCTGGGTTTCCTTGAGTGTTGTCATTGTTGTTTGACATGATTGACGCAATCAGGAAAATTAGATTGAGATATGCTTGATTATCAGATTCCCGGTAACGGAACCAATTTGTTTAACCAAAAAATAAAATTTCGGTTAAAACTAGAATTTAAGAGAAAAAATCGGGTTACTGATAATCAGGAGACGAAAAGAATAAGAAATTTTTTGTGGATAATAAATGCAGTAAATAAGTTTGTATTCCAATGTAATCGCAATGATATTTCGTGTCCTTACAAATGATGAGACCTCCTCCTTTTATAGTTGTCTTTCTTAGGAAAATGTATAACACCTTAGCCTTAAAGAGGCAATTATGAGCATTAAATGACATTAAATGAAACGTTACACAATCATTCAGAATCAATATTGATTCTCTAACGTGTTTGTCATTTAATACTGAATTTAGACTCCTTTATGCCCTCAGATTCATATCTTCAATTCCTTCTGACCTCCTGACTTTAATTAAGTTAAATAGATACGAGACTCGTATCTTTTGAATAGCTTCTCGTGCCTATTTAACTTTCTTCTCCTCGTATCTGATATTGCCCGTGCCCCTCAATTGATCATCATGTTTTGACCATTTGACCAGTCCACGTGTCATGCCACGTTACCTTCAATATAAATTCAGTTTTTTTCCCAATACAATAGTACAAAAGGATAATTTGTTATTGCTTTCATTTGTGTAACGTGCATTTTAGATATTAGACCATCTGTAATTTAACTTTGCATTCCTTCCTTCTTGTATGGGTCAAAATCTGACCACACGTGGAATAGCGCTAATAGGAATGGGAAGAGGTTAACTAAGCCGTGGTCGTACCCACTAGATGTAATAATAACGAATACCTCGGCCACCGCCAAGATTGAGCGATGGACAAAAGTACGCTAGTTAAGGACCAATGGATAAAAGAGAATACTGATAATATATATATGGGGCAAGGAGAAAAAAGGGAAAAGAACGGAAGACCAAGAAAAGGGTTTAGATAGCAAATACACATCACTGAAATTATGATTGTCAAATCAATAAATATAGATCTCATAGTCATCAATGGCATTCCTTCTTTTCCTTCTTTGCTCTTACATTACGGAACGATACTCCAAAGATGTAAGTTTATTATCATGCTTGATATCTTTTAATAATCTTGAGTCGAGCTGTAAGCTTTGCTATATCTCATTCTTTTATTCATTGCACTTAGATCTGGAGTTAATTATTCTTTTTTTTTGGTGTAAGGAAAAAATATTATTAATCTCACAACCAACCAAGTATACAATTTTCTTTAAGCTGTACAGACCAGAAGAATAAGTACTTCTAGTCGCAAAAATCCCTATCTAACTCCCCTCTATGATATGCTAGAAAATAAATCCTCTATTTCCTTCTACCATTCCCCTCTTTCCTAATACTTTGCATATTCACTCGTATTTTACATTCCTGCTGTATCTATCGACATATCACCTGCGGTTGGGCAACTTTGTTATTCCATATCGCATCATTTCTGACCTGCCATATCTTGTATACTAGTGCTGCCATAGCTGCTATAATAATTTTCCTGCACATTTTACCTCTAACCCTTCTCGTCAGTCTTCTCCATATACCAGCAATGTCTGGTTCCTTAGTCTCCAGTCCCAGCCATTCCAGCAGAATTTTCAGGCATTCCTTTGAAAACTGGCACTCGAAGTACAAATGTTGAATTGTTTCCTTGCTTCCTCCACAAATTTCACATCTTGTTTCTGTACATATACCTATTTTTTCCAGTCTTTCTCTTGTCAGCAGTCATTTGTGAACTGCTAACCAGCTAATAAAGCTATGTTTTGGGACATTGACAGAGTTCCAGATCCACCTAGCCTAGGGCCATTTATTCAGCTCCCCTTTCCTCCATTGGTATCCTTTTTGTATGGAATACCTCCCTCCTATATGTTGCCAGTCATTTCCTCTATATCCATCCTTGAACTTTTCCTTTATATTACAAATTCTCTTCCAGTACCAACTACAATCATTTGGTGGTACATAGTGATCCCAGCTAGCTTCTTTAATATACACATGATTCACCCATTTCACCCACAAGTTGTCAGCCTTTTGAGCTATATTCCAAATATATTTTGCAATAGCAGCCTCATTCCATACTAAACAATCCTTTATTCCTAGCCCTCCTTTGCATTTTGGCCTGCAAACTATATCCCATGCTATCAAAGGAGCTTTGTTTGTCTGTTCCTTTCCATCCCACAAGTGGTTCCTGCATATTGCAATCAACTTTTCCATCACAGCTTTGGGTAGAATAAAAATTGATGACCAGTATGTATGGACATGTAGCAGTACAACATTAATTAGTTGTACCCTTCCAGCATAAGACATGTTCCTCGAACTCCATGTCCTTATTCTGGCAGTCGTCTTGTCAATTAAGACTTCACAATCCAGGCTTGATAACTTCTTTGCTGAAATTGGAACCCCCAAATATCTGAATGGTAATGTCCCTTTCTGATATCCTGTAGCCTCACATAAGTCTTCCAGTTCTTGCTTTGGCATGTTGGCACTGAATATGTTAGATTTTCCTGCATTAGTAGTCATTCTTGATGCATTTGTGAAAGATTGAAGACCCCTTAACATTAACATTGCTGATTGGTAATTTCCTTTACAGAATAACAAAATGTCATCTGCAAAGCATAAGTGATTCAGTTTGATTCCCCTGCATTTCGTATGATACCCAAACTCCCTCATATCAGCTACTTTGTTCAAAATTCTAGTTAGGTACTCCATACAAATTACAAAAAGTAAGGGTGAAATGGGATCCCCTTGTCTTAAACCTCTTTTCCCTACTATGTTCCGATATAGTCCTCCATTTATTGCAATACTGTATTTGGTAGTAGTTATACAAGCCATTATCCATTTTATGAATCTCTGAGGGAAGTTCATTGCATGAAGCATCTCTTCCACAAACGACCACTCTATACTATCATATGTTTTCCTCAAGTCAATCTTGATTAAGCAGCTCTGAGTAGTGTTCTTCCTCTTGTACAGCCTTACCAGATCTTGACATATCAGTACATTTTGCACTATTGTTCTTCCTGCTATGAATGCACTCTGGTTAGCAGCAATCAGTGTAGGTAATATCTCTCTCAACCTATTACACAACATCTTTGATATCACCTTATATATTGTGTTACATCCTGCAATAGGTCTGTAATCACCCACATTAGTTGCATGGGAGCTCTTTGGGATGATTGTGATCACTGTATGATTTAGTATTTTTAGCATCTCCAATGTTCTAAAAAATTCCATTATAGCATCAACTACATCTTTTCCTATGATCTCCCAGCTATCCTTGAAAAACTTACTTCCATAACCATCTGGACCTGGTGATTTGTCTCAATTGATTGCCCACAAAGCTGTTTTTACCTCCTTTTCTGTAAATTCTTCCTCTAACATGCTTCTTTGTCTTTCTGTAACTATTGGCCCTTGTTGTATCAGTCTGCTATTGACATGTTCCATTTGCCTATTGCTGGTGCCCAACAGATTTGTATAAAAAACAGTAAAGGCTTTAGCAATTTCATCCACTTCAGTTCTATAAATTCCTTCTGCATCTGTAATAGAGAACACCCTGTTCATATTCCTTCTTGCTTTCATCATGCTGTGAAAATATTTGGTATTTAGGTCCCCTTGTTCCAGCCATTGCACTTTGCTTTTCTGTCTCAAAAATTGATGTTTTGCCTCCTTCAATCTTTTTGTTTTCCTGATTAGTCTTGCTTCTTCCTTCTGTAGTTTCAGATTCAGAGGTGTTTGCTGCAACCTTTGTTGACATTGCAGTAGTTCCTCATATGCTTGGTCAGCTTTCTTCTCTATTTGACTGAATTTCTGCTTGTTCAGCTGCTGTAGTTTTCCCTTCAAGTTGTTTAACTTCCCACTAGCTCATACATTTTGGTCCCCCTTTTATTAGTTTTCCAGCCTTGCTTCACTGTCTCCTTATATTTTGGTGCAATGCTCCACATATTAAAGTATCTGAATATGTGTTGCTTCTTTTGATCTTCAGCCCATCTGATTATTGCAGGGCAGTGATCAAAGGTCCCTTCATTCCTGTAGAATACCTCTGAATCTGGCGTTGCTAATATCCAGTCATTATTGATCAGCACCCTATCAATCCTGCTATATACTCTATCTGCACTTCCCTGCTTATTATTCCATGTATAAAATGCCCCTGAAGATTTCATATCTTGCAATGTACATTTTGTCACACATTCCTTGAATTCTATTATTTCTGCCATTGTAATTGGACTCCCAATCCTTTCTTCTTTATGCAGGACATAATTAAAGTCACCCATAACTGCCCATGGTTATGGGAGTTAATTATTCTTGGCTTGGATTTATCCTTTATTTTCTTCATTAATTAGTTAAACAAAAGGCTTAACACATTTTGGTTAAACACTTCTACCACCTCCTCGCATAATGATTGACTAGCCCCTTTACCACCTATTCAACCACAAAAACAACGAGATACCAAGTGGAATTTGTTGGGATTTTAAGTATATTAAATGCTTAAAAGAGGGTGAATAGGAAATGGAGGAAAATAAATTTTTTAAGTGAAATTTTAAGTCCCCCCCCCCCTCGACAAAGGGACATTGTCCCATATTAGAAGAGGAAGAGGTTTTTAATGGGTATATACGCAATTTCTCTTCTTCTAGCTCTTAAAGAGTTGAGAAGAAGGCAAGCCTCGCGCCGTCGTCATCGCTCGGCTCGGCTTCGGCTTCGAATTTGGTCAAATGATTGATTGATTAATTTTTTGGACCAAATTTGTTTGTTAATAGTAAATATTAACAGAAATGTTATTAAATACCTTTTTTAATAACAAAATATTAATATTAAATCCAAGAATATTAATATTAAAATCCAACCGTTTTCATTTTTCCGTTTTCTATTTTGGTAACAGAAAATTAACTACCCTCTTCAATTTTTCCTCTTTATTTTTCCTCTTTATTGTTGAGTAAATAGCCATTTATGTTATAGCATTTATGTTGTGGCCGTTTTGCATAAACAGTCATTCTGAAGTCAGCCCAACATTGGCTATAGATACAAGTCCATTCTCTCAGAATTTCTATACGAATTTCTGAGTTTCTCCTCCTTTCTTCTGCATACTTTTAACTTCAAAGAAAGCTACAGTAAGTGTGATTTGCTATCGAACTTTGTGTTCGCTGAAACACTAGCGTTTGAAGTACCACTACACCAGTGTGTAATTCGTTCTATCCTGGGAGGAAATAATCCATAACCTTGGGTACTAGGAGGGGATTAAATTCCTTAAGGAAACACCGTGAATTCAGTGGGCTTGGATTAACCTTTGTTTTATTTATATTTCTGTTTATGTTATTTTATATTCTCCAGTATTATTTTACAACTACAACTTACTAACAAGCTTAAGGAATTTAATTTGTATTCTGTATTTGTGTTATATTCACTGTTTTGGAGTTTAAAACCTTTGTGGTTTTTTACTCCGTTGGAGATTAAAATTTACATGATTTTAAAGTTTGTTTGTGTCATTCTTTTACAGAAATGAATAACGATAACGGGAACTAGGCTATTCCAATGGTGACTGCCAATGCATCAACAAGCCGAACACCGGTGTTGGCACCGGCGGAGAAACCCGGAAAATTTTCCGGGTTAGATTTCAAGCATTTGTAGCAGAAGATGTTCTTCTACTTGACTACTTTAAGTCTGCAGAAGTTCATCAAGGAAGATGTTCCTGTTCTGCCCGATGAAACTCCAGAGAATGAACGCTTTCTCGTGATTGAGGCGTGGAAGCATTCTGATTTTCTTTGCAAGAATTATGTTCTTAGCGGACTGGAGGACGATTTGTATAATGTCTACAGTGGCGTGGATACGTCAAAAGAATTGTGGACTGCGCTTGAAAAGAAATACAAAACTGAAGATGTCGGGTTGAAGAAATTCGTTGCCGCTAAATTTTTGGACTACAAAATGGTAGATAGCAAGTCTGTTATTACCCAAGTCCAGGAATTGCAAGTGATTATTCACGATCTCCTTGCTGAAGGTATAAATCGAATTAATACTAATGTTGAAAGTAGTAATTTTAGTAATTTTACTAACAGAATTTTCATTGAAGGACTTGTCATCAATGAAGCATTCCAAGTAGCAGCGATGATTGAGAAGTTGCATCCTTTGTGGAAGGACTTCAAAAACTACTTAAAACACAAATGCAAGGAGATGTCCCTTAAAGATCTCATTGTTCGGTTGAGAATCGAAGAGGACAATAAAGCTGCTGAAAAGAGAGGCCGTGGAAACTCAACAATAATGGGAGCAAACATTGTTGAGGATACTTCTCAAAATAAGAGAAAGAGGAAGCAGGCTTCTGGACCGAAAAGCAACCCAAGCAAAAGTGGTTCAACGGAACTTGCTACAACTGTGAAAAAGCTGGACACAAATCTACGGAGTGCCATGCTCCGAAGAAAGACAAGAAAAAGGGTCAAGCAAACATGGTTGAAAAGCATGAAGATGTTGATGACTTGTGTGTTATGCTTTCTGAATGCAACTTGGTGGGAAATCCTAAGGAGTGGTGGATTGATTCTTGAGCCACTCACCATGTTGTGCTGTTAGGGAAGCCTTTGCAACATATGCTCCTGTTGGACCCGAAGAGACTCTTTCTATGGGAAATGCTGCAACCGCTAAGATTGAAGGATGTGGGAAGATCTTTTTGAAGATGACTTCTGGCAAGGTGGTGACTTTGAACAACGTCCTTCATTTTCCCGAGATTAGGAAGAATTTAGTCTCTGCTGGACTTCTTGTTAAGAATGGTTTTAAGTGTGTTTTTGTTTCCAATAAGATTGTAATAAGTAAGAACGAAATATTTGTAGGAAAAGGTTACCTCACTGAGGGCCTTTTCAAGCTGAATGTAATGGTTGTTGAGAATAATAATAAAATTTCAGCTTCGTCTTACTTACTTGAGTCAAATGAATTATGGCATATACGTTTGGGTCATGTCAATTATAAAACCTTACGGAAAATGATTAATTTGGAAGTATTGCCCAAGTTTGAATGTGACAAATCAAAATGTCAAGTATGTGTGGAATCTAAGTATGTTAAACATCCTTATAAGTCGGTTGAAAGGAATTCAAATCCTTTAGACTTAATTCACACAGATATTTGTGACATGAAGTCAATACCATCTCGCGGTGGAAAAAAGTATTTCATAACTTTTATTGACGATAGTACTCGATATTGCTATGTTTACTTACTTAATAGTAAAGATGAAGCAATAGACGCATTCAAGCAATACAAAAATGAAGTTGAAACGCAACTTAATAAGAAAATCAAAATGATAAGAAGTGATAGGGGTGGTGAATATGAATCTCCTTTTGAACAAATATGTTTAGAATATGGAATTATTCATCAAACAACGGCCCCTTACACGCCCCAATCCAATGGGATTGCAGAAAGAAAGAATCGTTCATTAAAGGAGATGATGAACGCATTATTGATAAGTTCTGGTTTGCCACAGAACTTGTGGGGGGAAGCCATTCTTACGGCTAGCCGAATACTAAATCGAGTACCCCATAGCAAAACACAATCCATTCCATATGAAAAATGGAAAGGAAGGAAGCCCAACTTGAATTATTTTAAAGTGTGGGGGTGTTTGGCAAAAGTGCAAGTTCCTAAACCCAAAAGGGTAAAAATAGGACCGAAAACCGTTGATTGTGTTTTCATAGGATATGCGACTAATAGTAAAGCATATCGATTTCTGGTTCATAAATCAGAAAATCCCGACATTCATAATAATACGGTTATAGAATCAGATAATGCTGAGTTCTTTGAAAATATATATCCGTATAAAAAGGAATGTGAGTCGATTGGTGAAGGATCTAAACGACCCCGGGAAGAAACAAAAGAAAGTACACTTAACCAAGAGGATCCAAGACGTAGTAAACGTCAAAGAACGTCTACTTCATTTGGACCAGATTTTGTGACTTTCTTATTGGAAAATGAGCCTCAAACATTTAAAGAAGCTATGTCTTCTTCGGAATCATTGTTATGGAAAGAGGCGGTCAATAGTGAAATAGAATCCATACTGAACAACCATACATGGGAATTGGTTGATCTTCCTCCTGGAAATAAACCGTTGGGTTCTAAATGGATCTTTAAGAGGAAAATGAAAGATGATGGCACTATTGACAAGTATAAGGCAAGACTTGTGGTCAAAGGGTATAGACAACGAGAAGGTCTTGACTATTTTGATACATACTCTCCAGTTACAAGAATTACATCCATACGAACGTTAGTAGCGTTAGCTGCAGTTTATGGTCTTGAAATTCATCAAATGGATGTTAAGACGGCCTTCTTAAATGGAGAGTTGGAGGAAGAAATTTACATGGAACAACCTGAAGGGTTTGTGGTTCCAGGTAAAGAAAAGAAGGTCTGTAGACTTGTTAAGTCCCTTTACGGATTAAAACAAGCACCCAAACAATGGCATGCTAAATTTGACCAAACAATGTTGTCAAATGGATTTAAGATAAATGAATGTGATAAATGTGTGTACATTAAAAATGTTCCAAATCACATAGTCATTGTTTGCTTATATGTGGATGATATGCTCATAATGAGTAATGACATTGCCAACATAAATGCTACTAAGCGTATGCTAACTAGCAAGTTTGATATGAAAGACTTGGGAGTTGCTGATTTAATTCTGGGAATTAAGATCCATAAGACTTCTCAAGGTCTAGCATTGTCACAATCTCATTATATTAAGACAGTACTTGAAAAATTCAAGCACTTGGGCTTTAAAGTTGCAAAGACTCCAATTGATGTGAATCTTGCATTAGCAAAGAACAAAGGCCAGAGCATATCACAATTGGATTATGCTCGTGTGTTGGGTTGCTTAATGTACATCATGAATTGTACACGACCAGATATAGCTTGTGCTATAAGTAAATTGAGTCGATATACGAGCAATCCAGGCCAATCTCATTGGATGGCCATGAAACGAGTTTTGGGGTATTTAGTACATACCCAGGACTTTGCTTTGCACTACAATAAATATCCTGCGGTCATTGAGGGATACTGTGATGCAAATTGGATCACCGGATCAACTGATTCCAAGTCCACAAGTGGATATGTATTCACTATTGGTGGAGGAGCGGTATCTTGGAAGTCATCCAAACAAACTTGTATTGCCCGCTCTACAATGGAGGCTGAGTTCATAGCCTTGGATAAAGCCGGTGAAGAAGCTGAATGGCTCCGAAATTTCTTGGAAGATATTCCATTTTGGCCCAAACCGTTGGCACCAATATGCATACATTGTGATAGTCAAGCGGCAATTGGAAGGGCTGGGAGCGTTATGTATAACGGTAAGTCTCGCCATATACGACGAAGACATAAAACCGTTAGACAATTACTCTCTAGAGGAATTATCACGATTGACTATGTAAAGTCAAGTGATAATGTGTCGGATCCACTTACAAAAGGCCTAACTAGAGAGGTAGTTGAGAAGTCATCAAAGGGAATGGGACTGTGGCCGAGAACAAGTCATAGTGGCGGTAACTCTACCTAGAAGACTGGAGATCCCAAGATCTAGGTTCAAGGAGATCAAACAAAGTCATTAATGACGGTTCAACATTGTCAACTAAACTTTTGGTCCATTCTCGTGATGAGACAATGTTCAGTACCAAGGATAAAGCATTAAGGCTTTTTAATGATTTCTAAATTTGATACGGGGTATATCAAATAGTGTATCTACGGGATGACACATTTAGGAATCACCTATGTAAGTGTGAAGTGTTAGCCGCTTCAAGGAGAACTTTGTAAGGCCAGTTCTCTACGCACTTATGAAACCAGGCGGTGTTCATGGCTGAAACGAACACAACAATGAGAACCAAAGACAGTTAAGGGTTGGTTGTGTGACTTATGGTTGTCTAGGTATACACCAAAGTTCGACGGTTCAAAGATATCAAATCTACCGATTGACCGAGTATATCCGACATAAGTTCACTACGGAAAGTTCAAAGGGAACTTACTTATCCAGATGCAATTAATCCTTGCTTGCGAATCACACAGTTTTCATGCATATTTCCGTGATATAGCCATTCCCATTCATGTGGGGGATTGTTCGGATTTTAAGTATATTAAATGCTTAAAAGAGGGTGAATAGGAAATGGAGGGAAATGAAATTTTTAAGTAAAATTTTAAGTTTCCCCCCTTGACAAAGCGACATTGTCCCATATTGGAAGAGGAAGATGTTTTTAATGGGCATATAAGCAATTGCTCTTCTTCTAGCTCTTAAAGAGTTGAGAAGAAGGCAAGCCTCGCGTCGTTGTCGTCGTCGTTCGCTCGGCTTCGGATTTGGTCAAATGATCGATTGAATTTGTTTGTTAATAGTAAATATTAACAGAAATATTATTAAATATATTAATATTAAAATCCAACCGTTTCCATTTTTCCGTTTTCTATTTTGGTAACAGAAAATTAACTACCCTCTTCAATTTTCCCTGTTTATTGTTGAGTAAATAGAAATTTATGTTATGGCATTTATGTTGTGGCCGTTTTGCATAAACAGCCATTCTGATGAGTTGCACCTCTTCAGATTTCAGCCCAACATTGACTATAAATACAAGTTCATTCTCTCAGAATTTCTATACGAATTTCTGAGTTTCTCCTCCTTTCTTCTGCATACTTTTTAACTTCTAAGAAAGCTACAGTAAGTGTGATTTGCTACCGAACTTTGTGTTTGCTGAAACACTGGGATTTGAAGTACCACTACACCAGTGTGTAATTCGTTCTATCATGGGAGGAAATAATCCATAACCTTGGGTACTAGGAGGGGATTAAATTTCTTAAGGAAACACTGTGAATTCAGTGGGCTCGGATTAACCTTTGTTTTATTTATATTTCTGTTTATGTTATTTTATATATTCTCCAGTATTATTTTACCACTACAGCTTACTAACAAAATTTGAAAAGGGTAGTGTGGGTAGTGTATATGCAGACTTTACCTTACCTTATGAATATTATTCACCATTGAAAAATAAAAACAGTAGTAAAGAAGCCATGAAAAGACAAGCGGTAATTAAAACCAGAATTTTTCTGCACTTATGACAAGTACAGTAGAGTACTATATCACCGACAAAGTTTATGTGTGTAACTAACTTTTAACTATCTTATGGTCCAAATTTGTTCTTCAAGTACATCCGCATTTGTTTGACGTTATCGTGAAAATTACATAACTTTTGTCAATTACTATCAACAATTAATTCTCTGTCTATTACTCTCTGTGTTTTGTGAATAGACGTGATATAAAAGATACTCAGGTAATAAACTAACGTCGTCGTAAGTAAAACTAACAGACTTTAGNTTGAAGAGTACCTCTAAAATTGTGCATAACATAATAGGTCTAAATTTAAGAAATTAATATATTAGCAGTTAACGTGAACTGGTTTCTTGTAGTTGCTAAATCGATTTTAATCTTCAATTTGATTCATGATATAGCCGTCCCCCGTTGCTTTAACTAAAAATAGTAGATAGATATAAAATAGATGGAAAATTTATGGATAATATGTGTATAATTACGTACTCTTTCCAGGTCCACTTTAATTGATTTTTTGGCTTTTTTGTGGGCCACAATATTTGATATTTTTAGATATTAAGAACGAATTAATTTCTTTTTTTAAAAGTTGTCCTTGGAGTAAAGAGCCTAGGAGTATTTATTATACTTTCAATGAACAAATTAAGGTTAATATGGTCAATTTCACTGTTAATTAATGCTAAAAGGTAGATTCCTTAATATTTGTGAAAACAGCAAAAAAAATTAATTAAAGTGGATCGAAAGAAGTATAATAAGTGTGTAATCACTCTACCGATTGGGGACCAATTACCCAAAAGACTTAATGCAGATGGGAGAAATACTAAGAACGATTAGAAATCAAATAAAGGTGAAATTGTAAATCAAATATTGATATGGCGACTTAAAAGGCAAAATCATCAGAACTCTCTAAGGAAAAGCTAAAATGAGAGATAAATGATATGGATAGTTCATAGTTGCGTGTTGTTTTATGTAGATGTCATGATTGTATGGGTTAAAATTTGACTAAGGGAACTTGGCACAAGGATAGATTCTTAAAAGGCGACTAGGCTGAGGTCGTACACAAGATTAAGGAACTTGTTGGCGAGCTGTTATTCGGGGCCGAGGTCGAGTTTTCAGACCAGCAAATAACGACTAGTTTCTAAGATATTTAGGAGAATATTCCATTGGATATTCTCTGTACCTGTACTTTAAGTTAGGTTAGAGGCATGTCCCATATAAAGAGAAAGGTAGAGAGAAGAAAATGGACATGTAATATTCTATATGATAAGAACTCTCTTGAAAAGTTGACTCTCTAGAAAAATACAAACATTACACCCAAATAGATTCGATTTGTAGTTTATTCCACATTTCTCGCATCAGATCCGAGAAAGTTTCCTATATTCTCATATCCATTTGTCTTATATTATTGTCAGAAAGAAGAATCATCCACCTCATTTAATATTGGGTGAATCATTCTCTCTATTTACATTAAATGCCATTTAATATATTTATTGCTAATCATTATTCTTCTCTCATTCAAGACCATATCATTTAACATACATCGCATTAAATCTGCTTAACGCAATCCCCACGTTATCCGCATAAACACGTTTCAGATCTAGAAATTATTATCTTTAACTAGGATTTACCCATTATCTTCTTATCTAATTAGTTTAACAAAAGGTTTCATACTTTTTGGTCAAACAATTTGGCGCCGTCTGTGGGAATTTTCTAGTTAAAGTTTTAGTTTCTTCTAGATCTAAAAAAATTACGCAAAAACCATATACTTCCTTGTGTGCACAAATCTAACATGGCAGGCAACGGAGAGGAAAAGATGAAAGCAATAGCTGACCTCATCGCCAATCTCCTCCGCACCATCAACGAAGTCGATAAAACGGAGGGTGAAGATGTAACACCAAATACCTCTCCTAGGCAAAACAGCTCGCCCCCTCCTCAGGGCAGCATTACGACCTCACACGGTAAAGGGGCCTCTACTTCCACAACGGAAGAGGACCGGCAGTGAAAAAGCTTCTCGAGGCGTGGTTGACAAACACGCTAACCGGTTTTCTCGACAAACCCGCTCAAAGGCCGAACAGAGAATATGCAAGGGTTTGTGTTGCATCAGAAGTAGACGAACAACACGCTCCTTCCGCCATACCTGAAAATATACGACGGCACAATGGACCCCGAAGATCATGTGACTCACTATGTCACTGCAGTAAAAGGCAACGACCTCGCCAAAGAGCAAGTATCCTCCATCTTGTTGAAGAAGTTCGGAGAAACCCTCACCGGGGGCGCGTTGACTTAGTATTCGCAACTGCCTGCACGCTCGATCGAAACATTCGAGAAGATGGATGACAAGTTCATAATAGCCCATGCCGGAGCAAAAAAGGTAGAGGCGAGAGTAAATGACATATTTGCCATCAAACAATCACCCGGAGAGGGACAAAGGGACTTCCTCGCGCGATTTAACCGAGTAAGGATGACCTTACCAAACGTATCAGAAGGAATAGCCGTGGCAGCCTTCCAAAACGGGCTGAAAAGAAGCAGTTCGAGGGCGACCAGAAAGCTATTAAGCCGCCTCATGAAATATTCCCCGACCACTTGGGACGAGATACACAATGCTTATGGCGCCGAGGTTTGAGCCGACGAAGGTGATCTAAATGGGCCGACCCAACGGCTAACTTCGGTACAAGCCGAGTCCAGGAAGGACCGGAGAAATGACAACAGGAGAGATCTAGCGGGACCCCGACCAAATCGGGAAAGACATCAGCCTTACGTCAGAGGCACCCTCATGCCACTTCCACGCCACAGCGAAGGCCCATCCAGGCCACAAACGAGAACTCACTGAAGTGAGAGAGGTATTCCAATTTATTATCTTATCACAATTTCTGTGTTTCCCCCTCAGAAATAGTCTACGCACTGGAGAAGCTCGGCCAAAAAGTGAAGTGGCCGCAGAAGAAGAGGTCCGACCCGAGCACCAGAAAGTCAAATGCCCTCTGCGAATTCCACCAGGAGCGGGTCACAAAACCGAGGACTGTATTTCCCTAAGACAAGAGGTCATGAACATGCTTCACCAAGAGCACTTGAAAGAGCTGATGAGCGACCGAGGAAGAGCCAACTTCGCCCGAGGACGTGAACAGCACCAGGGACCACCCAAACCACCTTCCCTAGCTCGAACCATTCAAATGATCATCAGAGGGGGCGACGACGCATCAATCAACAGCATGAAGTTCACCACCACCCACATACTCAAACGGTCAATCACTCATAATGGTATGAGGAACTCGAAGAAAGTATCATCTTCGATAAGTCGGATACCCACGGTTTGGTTTTTCCTCACTATGACGCCCTTGTCATTACTTTAGGCATCTTAGATACCGATGTAAAACGTATTATGATCGATGATTGGAGTGGCGCGTGCATCATCCACCCTCGAGTTCTCGCAAAAATGAAGCTCGAGGATAGGATAGTGCCACACTACATCACACTAACGAGTTTTAACAATGCAGTTGAGCGGACATCTGGAGAAATCACGCTACCCGTCCTAGACGGCGGCGTCACTTTGGAAACCACATTCCACATCATGGACCAGGATACGGCGTACAACGCCATCATAGGTCGATCTTGGATACACACCATGAAAGCCGTCCCCTCCAGCTTATACCAGGTCATCAAATTTCCCACCCCCCGGAGGGTATTCAACATCCGAGGGGAGCAACGCACTTCTCGAGAATGCTACCGCTTCGCCCAAGACTGCACACATACCCAATAACTAAAGGGCAAAGCCGAGGCCGCATAGCATTTAACGAGGTCGGGGTCAGTCAGCAGTGAAGGGCAAGACGTTATCAGGGATCCCGAAATCATAGAAGCCACAGGGTCGACCATAGAGGATGTCGACCCCGTCCGACTTGATGATAACGACCACAGCAAGAAAGCTTTCATCGGTCACAAGCACCAAGAACCAGGTAAATTCCATCACTTCTCAAAAAATAACGTAGACATGTTTGCTTTTTCCCATGCAGACATGCCGGGTATTCCAAAAGAGACAGCAACACATAAGTTGAACGTCGACCCATTCCAACCCCCGGTGAGACAAATCAAGCAGAAATTTAATGCCGCCATAAACGATGCAGTAGGCGAGAAGGTAGAGAAGTTGTTGGAAAATGGCTCCATCAGGGAGTCAAAATATCCTCAATGGGTCTCCAACATGGTCATGGTGAAAAAGAAGAGCGGGAAGTGGCGGATGTGCATGGACTTTACAGAACTGAACAAAGCCTGTCTAAAAGATTCATTCCTGCTTCCTCATATCGACCAACTCATTGATGTGACGGCCGGGCACAAGTTGCTCAGCTTCCTAGACGCGTACTCGGGCTATAATCAGATCCTCATGGAAGAGGAATACCAGAAGAAGACCACCTTCATCACTCATCAGGGAACGTACTGCTACAGAGTGATGCCTTTCGGACAGAAAAATGCAGGGCGACGTACTAGAGGTTGGTGACAAAAATGTTCAAAGACCAGCTCGGTAAAACCATGTAAGTCTACATCGATGACATGTTGGTCAAATAAAAAAGGAAGGAGGATCACATCGACCACTTAAAAGAGGTCTTCAACATACTTAGACGATATGGTATGAAATTAAACCCCGAGAAGTGTGCCTTCGGAGTAACCTCGGGAAAGTTCCTCGGCTTCTTAGTATCACAACGAGGCATCGAGGTCAACCCCGACAAAATCAAAGCTATAGAAGGAATACCAGAAGGTGCCATAAATTTTTTGAGGTTCATCTCAAGATCCTCCGATAGGTGCCATAAATTCTTCGGCGTACTCAAGAAAGACCACGGACTCCAATGGAATTCCGAGTGCGTCGAAGCCTTGAAGGAATTAAAGGCGTACCTATCTTCACCTCCAGTACTCGCCAAGGTGGAAGCTGGAGAGCGCCTCCTCGTCTACCTGGCCGTGTCTAATGTAGCCGTAAGTGAGGTTCTGAGATGAGATGAGATGCTCATTAATTTGAAAGCGAAGAGAACAGAAATAGTAGTACCATTGTTACACAACCATTCACAAAAAAAACAACTTAAAAGTACTAGTCATAGAAACAACAAAATAGAGACTAAGGCAGGACAGACATCATTCAACTGGACACTGGGAAGGGGACTGTTTTCAGGAGCACTAGAAGGGGGAGGCAGGGATGAGGAGGAAAGGGTTCTGAAGAGAATATTCATTCGAGCATTTGCAGGCACTTGTTTGTAAGCAGCCGTTCTTTGATCAGCCGAGCAACCTCTGTGCCTTGTGCATTGCTGGAACCGGGGGCCTCATTGGCCTGACTAAGCTGCCCTTCAAGAATGGTATTCCGTGATTTCAACCTCCTTATCTCCTTATTGGCAGCATTCTGAGCATCAATCAATTGGGAGATAGTGGAATTTCTGCCAACACCCTATTTTCTGTCAATACACTCACATTCCTCCAAGGTTGTCTTCGAGAAGGTTTGTTTGCGAGTTACCACTGCTGCTCTTCCCAAAGGGACTTTGAAGAAGTTAAGCACTTTAGTGAGGAGGAAACCATAAGGCAAGCCATGATTGCCGTCCTTGAAGTCTGCCACTTTTTTCATATGCTCAATCATAAGACCAGGCAGATTGATGGTGGTGTAGGCATCCAGTGATTTCACGAGGAATAGGTCTGCTTTTGAAGTAATAGAATTCCTTTCTGCGTGTGGAAGCAAGACCTTATTCACCATCTCAAACACAAGTTGATACACTGGAGGAAGGGCCTTCTTGTGCACCCGTTCCCCCTGCTGCACAACATCATCTTTCAGAATGGCACTTCAGAAGTTAGGAGAACATGTCCCCTCAATGGATGAGATCCCTTCTGTAGGCATTCCCAAGATACTCCCTAGCACTGCCTCGTCCATCACAAAATCTATACCATTGACCTTCAAGAAAATGTTATCATCTTCCATTGTAAACATATCTGCGTAGAAGCTACTCACCTTTTCC
Organism: Nicotiana attenuata; assembly: GCF_001879085.1. Lineage (NCBI taxonomy): Eukaryota > Viridiplantae > Streptophyta > Magnoliopsida > Solanales > Solanaceae > Nicotiana > Nicotiana attenuata. The sequence continues at coordinate 197,639 of NW_017671242.1, forward strand.
TCATATACCTTGAGAGTCACTTTGGCCTTCTTGGAAGAACCAGGTTCCTCGTTGTCACTGGCCTTACTTTTCACAGACTTCCTCACAGTTTCTTCCTTCTTTTCAGACTTCTTAGAAGATGTTTCACTAGACTTCTCTCCCTCAACACTTTTCTCCTCTACAGATTTTACAGATGACCCTCTCCTAGGTCTTGGAATCACAGGTTTCTTAGAGGAAGATTTATGAACTAAGGAAGCAGGTTCCTCATTCACCTCTTCATCATTAACATGAACAATATGTGCAGGAGGCACGTCCTCCTCATTGATTGGCTTTCCCCCTTTCACCAACCTTATTTTTCTCTTTTCCTTTTTGTTTTGCTTCAGAACAGACTCATAAGCTTCTTTCTTTTGCAGCCTAGTGGTGGATCTTTTGAGAATGGGCTTTTTGGGAACTGCCCTACCACTTCTGGCAGTAATGAATCTTGCCACAGTCACATTGTCATAGTCTTTCTCACTATTTTCATTTTCTTCTTTAGACAGAGATCTCATCTCAGAAATGACAAAGTTCAACGGTTCAACGGCTCACCATCGAAGTGAGGAGAAGGAGCAGGATCACTACTGACCTGGGGCTCTTTTGAGGAGCAAGAGGTTTCATCCCAAGTAGGAGAAGAATGCTCTTCTTGGGCAGGGGGATCAGATCCCTCTGTTGTTTTCTTACTAGTACTGCCCGGTTCCAAGTTTCAAAGGGAACCGGTTCCCCACTTTCAACCACCAGGTCCCCACCTTCAACTTTGTGACGTTCACCTTCCCCCTAAGACCCAATGGTCTCATTATCACCCTCATAACCACCAACAGAACCTCCCTCTGCAGCAACTAGTAAAATGTTCTCAATGGGTTCTTTCTCATTTACCCCCAAAATAGAATCAGAGGATACAAGAGGAGCATTACCTATAGGATCGGAAATATTCAAATCAAAGCTTGGAACGGCCACTGCTGAAACTTCGCCACTACAAACCACATCTTGTTGGATCTCAGAACTTTTCACAACTTTCTGACTAGAAACTTCTTATCCTTCGTCTCCGTCTACTGTTTCGTCTTCTGCCATTTTTTTCGGCGAGGCAGAAGGAGAGG
>NW_017671242.1:198757-226177 GCF_001879085.1 Nicotiana attenuata
TCTTAGAGGAAGATTTATGAACTAAGGAAGCAGGTTCCTCATTCACCTCTTCATCATTAACATGAACAATATGTGCAGGAGGCACGTCCTCCTCATTGATTGGCTTTCCCCCTTTCACCAACCTTATTTTTCTCTTTTCCTTTTTGTTTTGCTTCAGAACAGACTCATAAGCTTCTTTCTTTTGCAGCCTAGTGGTGGATCTTTTGAGAATGGGCTTTTTGGGAACTGCCCTACCACTTCTGGCAGTAATGAATCTTGGCAATGTGACATTGTCATAGTCTTTCTCACTATTTTCATTTTCTTCTTTAGACAGAGATCTCATCTCAGAAATGACAAAGTTCAACGGTTCAACGGCTCACCATCGAAGTGAGGAGAAGGAGCAGGATCACTACTGACCTGGGGCTCTTTTGAGGAGCAAGAGGTTTCATCCCAAGTAGGAGAAGAATGCTCTTCTTGGGCAGGGGGATCAGATCCCTCTGTTGTTTTCTTACTAGTACTGCCCGGTTCCAAGTTTCAAAGGGAACCGGTTCCCCACTTTCAACCACCAGGTCCCCACCTTCAACTTTGTGACGTTCACCTTCCCCCTAAGACCCAATGGTCTCATTATCACCCTCATAACCACCAACAGAACCTCCCTCTGCAGCAACTAGTAAAATGTTCTCAATGGGTTCTTTCTCATTTACCCCCAAAATAGAATCAGAGGATACAAGAGGAGCATTACCTATAGGATCGGAAATATTCAAATCAAAGCTTGGAACGGCCACTGCTGAAACTTCGCCACTACAAACCACATCTTGTTGGATCTCAGAACTTTTCACAACTTTCTGACTAGAAACTTCTTATCCTTCGTCTCCGTCTACTGTTTCGTCTTCTGCCATTTTTTTCGGCGAGGCAGAAGGAGAGGTCACAACAACGAACCTTTTGGGGTTCTGAGTCTTACGATTGCAGTAAGAACAAGAACTCGATTGGGTTGGAGAGGAAGCATTTGGTGGTTGTTGGTCTGGTATGGGGTTTTGACTGGGCAACTATTGGGACTCTGACTCCCGCTCCAGTACTTCGTGAGATGAAGACACAGTGGGGACGACATTGGAAGTGTTTGGAATTTCTGGATTCTGAGACATAGTGGAGATTAGAAGTAGAGACACGAGAAGAAGAGAGTTTGCTTTGAGAGAGAAAAGGGAATTTTTGGCTTTGATGTGGATAGTGAGGAAAGAGACAACGCTTGGGGTTATTTAGAGGAAGTGAGGGACCGGTTACAAACGGGTATGGATTACTGGGTAGACGGGTCGTTTAGTAACGGGTGTGACGTTTGAGTTTTAAGGAGATGAGAGAGAGTGACTAAAACATTTAATGATGTGGCACTTTGATAGCCGTTAAAAATGTGCATGAGAGTACAAAGGAACTACTAACGTGAGTCAAGGGAACCAGGTTCCCTAACTTAGTTTTGTAAATGTGAGTCTCATTCTTTCACCAAGATGCAACGTTATTAGCTGCTTGTTTGCTCTGTAGTTGCCATACGGGTTTACCTATAATGGTACAGAGATGAGTTAGAACTTGCTAGAAAACACTTTTTAATTGTTTTACCTATTCATTCTTTCATAGCCAATCATTGAGGAACTTGGTGCTCAGTTTTTGATTTTATCAACCCTAATGCCAATCGATTCTTTTTAAAGTGATATCTGCTCAGTGCTTTGGTGAAGATATCTGCAACTTGGTCTTCTGTTTTGCATAACTTCATGCAAATAAGACCTTTTTCAAGATTGTCAGATAAAATATATGCGTAATTCATGGATAATATATATATAATCATGTATAATAAGTGTATAATCACTCTATCAATTGGGGCCCAATTACCTAGAAGACTTAAATGCAGATGGGAGAAATACTAAAAACGATTAGAAATCAATTAAATGAAATTGTAAATCAAATAATGATAGGGCGACTGAAAAGGCAAAATCTATAGAACTCTCTTGGAAAAAGCTAAAATGAGAGAGAAATCATATACTCCCTTCGTTCACTTTTACTTGTCTACTACGGACTTTGCACACCTTTAAAAAATAATAAATAAAGTGCATAATTTATCATGAACCCATATTAATTGATGCATATTTTAATGGTTTAAGAAAATGATTTGAAATGACTAATTAATACTGAGAGTATAACAGGAAAAAAGAAATTGTTTTCTCTTGATATGCTAAAAGTAACAAGTAAAAGTAAAAATTTATTTTTAAAATACTGGACAAGTAAGAGTAAACGGAAGGAGTATATAATTGTGTGTTGTTATTTTTAGGTGTCATGTTAGTGTAAAAGATTTGACTTACTGTTACTAGCCTTGAACCCTTGACCTTGACTTATAAACACTAATCGTGCGTAGAATAAATTTACACTATCACTTCTTTTTTGGTAGATAAACTATCACTACTATAATTTAATGCTTATGTTATAGCAAATTGTTGCTTTATCTTTCAGGTAACTTATTTGACCTTATTAGGAGCAATTACATGTAATGTAGAATAACGTAAAAAAAATTCACACAGTCATCATATAAAAATTAAACTCACTGCAAAAAAATTCTTTAGTTTACACATAGTTTTTTCAAAAGTTAACCAAAAATAGTATTCCTTCAATCCCTCTGTCTCATATTATATGTCGTATTTCTCTTTTACACGCCCCTTAAGAAATATTAATTAGAAAAGTGACTGGATTATTCTACCATTATTTATGTCTTAAGATATAATCTCTTTTCATTGAATATTATTTCTATTTATATCTTATCTCCATTTTCAAGAACAATTATTACTAAGGGTCAAAAAAGAAAAAGAAAAACAATCAATTTTGTTTTCAACTTCTAAAATGATAAATAATTTGAGATAAATATTTTTAATAACCATGACCGTTAACATGAGACGGAGGGAATAGTAGTAGAGATAATGGATGACAGAACCAAAGGATAATTCTTCCCCAACCCCAGAAATTCTGAGGATATGGTTACTCTAACTTGCCAACTTTTATGCACTAAAACTTGTTCCTCAAAATCCCAACTCCTCAAATTTCTAACAACTTAATAAAAAGAGTCGGTCAATGAATTGTCAAAAACCTTTTTAAGAACGGGGGTGGACCTAAGACCCACAAAGTAGCACGAGGACAAGGCTAATAATTATAAGTCTCTTTATACAATATTTGTTGCCTTATCCACAACGCGGAGTCAGGATTTTTATTAAAGAGAGTCAAAATATGAAGAAATAAACTCACTAAGAAGTCAAGTGGTGTCATTATATATATATATATTATATATATATATATATTAAAAGAAAATTACCGAGCTACACAGTGTAATTTTCCGACAAAGAGATGTCGGTTGACACCCTTTTGGTGCATGTGGCTCCGCCACTGCTTACCCATCGTTCACTTTGCATTCAACATTCATTCACAATCTTGAATTTGATTTTCCTCATGGCAACTATTTTTCTCAAGATGGTTGGTTTCTATTTTGGGACCCCTCCAAAATATAGGAACTCTTTCTTCAGTTTATGTGCACTCAACTATTTCATTAGGCCTAGCTGTTATTTTCCACTAGTATAAATTTGCGTAACTTTGATCATCAAGACTTAAATAAGCGGAAAATTTATTTTGTCTCCGGTAAAGTTTAAACTTTGTCGTGCTTTATTTTCATTCACTTCATTGACGGTTGGGTCGCAACTTTAAGTGCAAAGAAAAGTAGGAATTTTCTCTGCTTTACAGCTCAGAATTTCAAATTCTCTTCCTTCCCTTGTAGACTTAATGCTGAAGGTCAAGGTGTACATTTGTGGTCCAGTTTGATTAAGACAATTTGTTAGAAATATAAACTAAGTAAAAACCGTGCTACAACAAGTTTAATCATTTTTAGCTCTTTTTTTTGTCCCTCTTTGTCTCTTAGTTACCAAAAAAAAAAAAAAAAAAACCTCGTGCACTAAGCTCCCTATGCGCGAGGTTTGGATCACAAGGGTCTATTGTACGCGGTCTTACCCTGTATTTCTGCAAAAGACTGTTTTCACAGCCTTACCCTGCATTTCTACGTTGTTTTCTCTGTTTATTCAAGATTTTGTGTAGCCTAAGGAACATGGTGCTCTTATTTGTTGATCGCAATAGCAAAGAATTTGCAATATTTGTATCACTTACATTACAAACAAACATAACTAAACTACAATATTCATATATTTCTCTGTAGTTTTCTCTTCGTTTTTTTTCAATTTAACCATTCGCTACTTGTTGTTATAGGCACATCAATTTGACTTCATCTCGTGTCAACCTACTAAAAAAGTAAAATGCTTCATTCCTGTAATTCGAATCAAGACCTCTGATAAATAGTAGAGGGATCTCAATCAGTGTTTTAAAAGGTGTTTTCGGGGCGATCCTTGGGGCGAGGCGCACCGAAAACGGCCCAAGGCGGTCACTAGTAGAATTCCGGAAAAAAGCGACCACGAAAAGCGACCAAAGTTGGTCGCCTATTGACCAAAAAGCGACCAAACACGCCTGGTCGATATTAAGCTGGTCCCTTTACCTTAGGGACCAAAGTTGGTTGCTAATTAGCGACCAACTTTGGTCTCACAGGTAAAAGGACCAAATTTTCCGGGCAAAGCATATAGCGACCAACTTTGGTCGCTCAAATATTTTAATATTATAAATTTGGCGACCAAAGTTGGTCTCCAGATGTAAATAACGTTTTATTTTTATTTAGTATTAATCATATCAAGCGACCAACTTTGGTCGCTATATTAATAATTTTTATAATTTTTTATTTAATTTGCGACCAAAATTGGTCGCCAATGGCAAGAAATTGTTTTTTTAAAACACAATAGCGACCAAGACTGGTCGCTATCGCCCAGAAAAATATTTTTTTTTTAAGTGAAAAGCGACCAACTGGAGACCAAAGTTGGTCGCTTTTTTCGGTATATTTTTGGCAGAAACTGCCTGTTTTGGCTGCTACACCACCTGCCAGCTTATACCAAATATCCTAAACAGGCATTTTATGCCAACAACAACAACAACAACAACACTAAAAAGCAACAAAATATAAAGATCAATAGAACTAAAACATTAAGCTAACAAAACTAAGTTAACGTTTATTACAAGCTCATTCGAAAACTAGTTCTATTGTCTAGTTCAAAGTATATAAAGTACTCAAGGAGTGTTCTTTTAGTATCCTCGTTCGAAAATTGGATTGCCTCGGCCGACTCGTTAGGTGGCTGACTGCGTATGAATTCCCCCACATCAGCTGTGAAGCGAACCTATAAGAAAAATTATATTGAATTAATATTTCAAAATTTATATAAAAGTAAATCAAAATACTTAATGAAAAGTAAAAAACTTACATGTATAGTCGAGTCTCGACCCTCGACCCACCTTTCAGAATCAGTCTCTTTCTTCTTCTTTACAATACGAGTTTCATTGAATAGCTCATCTTGCTTCATTGGCATCATTAAGTTGTCCGGTGGCTTTGGTGATTATCCTCGTGGTACTATTACTCGGGATGAACTTGGATACAGAGAATAACTTGGATACACTAGCTGACAGGGTGTGTCTTTTGATCAATTGTTGTTCTCGTTAGCGACAATGATGTTGAGACTGCAATGGCATGTGTTTCAACTAGTGATGGTATAGGTAGGAATTTTAACATTTCCTAAGTAGATAAAAGAAAGATTATAGAGGAATTCTCTACTTCATTTTCCAAGAAGAAAAGAAGTTTAATTGAGAGTGACAAGGGTGATGGTTATGGAATGCTTTCCATTGGTCATGGCAGTTCCCATAAAACGGGGATCATAAAACTCTATGATGACAAATATTATAGGAAGTTTTGTTCTCAACTTTCTTCCAAGTCTGATCCGTACAAGCTTAATGGGATATTGGTGATATATTCTTCGGATTCAGACAGTGATTTGACTGACAAAAGTATGGAACTGCTAATCAAAAGAATTAAAGCTAAAACGTTTTTCTTGGTGGGTCCCACTTTAACGACCAACATTGGTCGCTAATCTCAGTAAACCTTTGACCAAGCAAGTCTGACCGGTCCAGTCAATATTTTGACTAATTTAGCGGCCAAATTGCGACCAACGTTGGTCGCAGATTTGTTTCATTTATTTATTTTATTATTTTCGCTAGTTTTGCGACCAACGTTGGTCGCTTTTCTCTTCAGACCAACTTTGGTCGCTATTTTTTGGTCGCTTTTTTGCGGAATTCTAGTAGTGGGTGGTGTGGGGCGAAAGTCTCAAGAGACGTACGCCCAACAATTTTGGGCGTACGCCTAGCGTTTGGAGCGTACGCCCGGGCATTTGAGGCACGTTTTTTTAGTGAGGGGTAAGCCCGAGAGACTTTTTCAAATTAAAACAAAATTTGTTGAATAAGTCCTACATATAATACCTAAATTCTCAAAAGTTAGCTTGGTAATTACTCAAAAGTTTTAAAAAGGAACTGAAATGCATTAAATTTAAAAGTCAAGATCTTTTTTATTGATTGAAGTCCTGATTCATGGTTTTTGTCAATTCTTTATCTTGTCCGCTAGTCTATTAATATCTCCCAAAAGCAACGAATATTCAATTTTCTTTTTTTACAAATACAAATAGAACTCCATCCTCCTTCATAGCAGCAAGTTCAAAGTTCAAATTGCAGGTTAGCCATCCTTTTTGTTCCTCCAGGTAGAAAACTTTATTCTTTTCGACTCAAATTACTTGTGCTTCTAAGTAGCGTATAATAGATTGTTTTGACTAGTTTTTTATGGGGATGGAGCACACATACATACATACATATATATTTTCTTTAATTTATAGTTTTCTTCAATTTTTATGCAATTTTACCTGTTTATAAATATTTACTGTAATTATATTATTTTATAAAATATTAAAAATTAAATATCTATGGGGCTTACGCCTCGCTGAGACATATGTAAAACGTATCGCCTTACGCCCAAACCTTTTAAAACACTCATCTCAATCATCCGCCACACCTTCTGCCTTTTTATATTGCTTTCTTGGTTTTTGGGACGACTATACCACCATGGTGGGTTCAACATCTATTAGTATTAGTTTTACAGTCAAAAGTCAAACCATTGGAATGGTGCCACGTGTTTACCATTCTCACTGTTCCTGTCAGATATATAGGACACATATGTTCTAGGAAGACTAGCCCCACAATTGAGTTTTCCTTCTTTCCAGTTAGCAAAGACTTGGACACTTCACTCAGTTACAGCTCTTCCTTTTGCTAGCTTCATCTTTGAGCATCTTCTATATATAATCTATATATGGACATATATATATATATATATATATATATATATATATATATATATATATATATAGACACACACTCAAATCTTGAATAGCCCCCTCTTCATGTAGCTGTGTTTTTCAAATACTCATGCATTTGAGGTATTCAAGTTAAAATAGAATGGAAAGATATGAAATTCTGAAAGAAATTGGTTCTGGTAATTTTGGTGTAGCTAAGCTGGTAAAAGATAAGTGGACAGGTGAACTTTATGCTGTCAAGTTTATTGAGAGATGCAAAAAGGTTTGATTCATCTCTTTCTCATATATGTTCTGTTCTCAACAACAACAACAATAACAATAATATACCCGGTGTAATAGCACAAAGTAGGGTCTGGGGAGGATAGAACGTTCTGTTCTTCTTGGCATATATTCATGTATATGGCATTTAAGGAATACTTATTTTATGTTCATTTACTCATTTTCTGCAACTTTTTCTGTTTTATTTTGGTTGTCTGTGCAGATTGATGAGCATGTCCAGAGAGAAATCATGAATCATAGGTCTTTGAGGCATCCCAATATCATTAAATTCAAGGAGGTAATGCATCATTCTAAGAGTAGTTACTCGAATTGTGCCGATATCTCATCTAAAAGTTTAAACTGTTAGAGAGTACACACTTTATTACTTAATTATATTTTCAACACGTTCTCTCATGTGTGTTCCTGATTCATTTTCATGGCCGAACACATAAAATTCTTATTTGGTAATTGGTAACCGTAAGAGCCGTGGAAACTGACTCTTGTAGAGATGCAGAGTAAGGCCGCATATAATAGACCCCTGTGGTCCGGCCCTTTCCCGGACCTCCCACATAGTGGGAGCTTAGTGCACCTAGCTGTCCTTTTTGGTAACGATAAGACTTGAATCCAAGACCTTTGCATGTGCTGATATTATGTTAAATTGCAGCGATCATCTTATCCAAAAATTTAAGCTGTTAAAGAGCATACTTTTATTTCCATATAATATCCTTTCAGCATTTAATGAAGTAGTTACCTAAAGGTGAAATTCCCTTTTGTCCGGTTTAAGTTACTAGCTTTTCCAATATTGCCTCTTTGAATCAGATTCCATCTATATTTTGGACAAGCAAACCCCACATTTGTTTCTTGGCAATAATTGAAAGCTGGAATATAGAACTATCACAATACTCCTAGAATCTTCTAGTTCTCTGCAAACTAGGAAAAAACTTCGACTCTGAGTTTAACTAGTTTGATAGAGCTATTTACCAAAATATTTAAAGTAGATTTTTCAATATTGTGCAGGTATTTCTTACCCCAACTCATTTAGCCATAGTGATGGAATATGCTGCAGGAGGAGAGCTTTTTGAAAGAATATGTAATGCTGGTAGATTCAGTGAAGATGAGGTAACATAAAAATATTAGATTTTTGTTCACATTTTAATAGCTGTAATTGTCTAAGTTGCTTGGACTCTTCACTTTCGGTTGTGGTTGTGGGATCCGTATGGATTTTGTCAACCGATTTTGGGTACTTTGACCAAAATCGACTGAAAAAATCGGGACAAATATAATAATTTCTGAATCAAAAAAACAAGGTGAAATTGAAGAAAATAGAATGCCTTGTATACATAAAATTCTATGTTAGTCCTTTTGCTTTATCTCCTTCTCGGATCTCCTCTTGATCAATATTTTCTCCTTCTAGGAATTTAAGTTTTTCACATAATGTCTCATAATTTAGACACAGTTTTATAAATCTATTTTTAGATATTTGAATTATTTTTAGCCATCCGAAACCCGTATCCGTACTTGGATCCATAAAACGTAAAATTAAGATCATGAAGGATCCAACCTCTAGATCCGCACCCGTATCAAACACTCCTGACTCCGAGCAACTTAGGTAATTGTAATAAGTAATCAAATTAGTTCCTCTTCTCATTGGAACTTTGAGTAATCTGTCATGTTAGTAATCTGTATTTGTAAAGTAATTTTGGAAATAGAAAATAACGTAATAACAGAAATGTAGATGAAGCAAATATTTATCCGAGCCCACTGAATTCACAGTACGTGGCTACATACTTGTAGCGATCAAAGGGCATATTTATTATTATTTATTATTTATATAAGGAAAAGGTAATTCTTTAAGGAACTTAATTCCCTCCTAGTACCTGAGGTTATGGATTATTTTCTCTCAAGATAGAATAGATTACACACCCGTATAGCGGTACTTCAAACCCAGTATTTCAAGAACACAAATAGCAACAGCAATCACACTTTGTTTGTTTTGTAAGAAAACAATGTAGAAAGGAAGAAGAGATTTCAGAATTTTCATAAGGAAAACCTGAGGGGAATGACCTGGTATTTATGGCCAACAGGTTGGGTTCAAACGAAGATGTGCAACTCTTCCAGATGACTGTTCACGTAAAACGGCTATTACGTAAATGGCTATTTACGCAAAATAAAACGGAAAAATAAAATTAGAGGGGAACTTTAAATTACCGTTACAAAAACGGCCGATTTGGATTAAATATTAATATTTAACAACTAAATTTGGTCCAAAAAATTAATCAATCAATCAGATCATTTGATCGAAGCCGCAGTCGAGCCGAGCGAGAATGACGGTGGTGTGAGGCTTGCCTTCTTTTCAACTCTTTAAGAGCTAGAAGAAGTGTAATCATATATATACTCAACAAATGAGCTTTCCTCCTCCAATATAGGACAATATTCCTTTTGTAAAAGAAGGAAAATTAAAATTTTATTTTTTCCTCCATTTCCGTTCACCTCAATTTTAACTAAAAACCCAACATGTCCTACTTGTGGTTATTTTTCAGGCAAGGTTTTTCTTTCAACAGCTTATATCAGGAGTCAGTTACTGTCACTCAATGGTAAACTGAGACGTCTATTTAGTTTATTTGAATTGGTTTATGTAAATATACTCCTGGATTATGCTTGTACTTATGACCTTGTAATGTACAAATATTTTCTTGAAATGCAGCAAATTTGTCATAGAGATCTCAAACTTGAAAATGCGCTCTTAGATGGGAGCTCAACACCGCGTCTCAAAATATGTGACTTTGGCTACTCCAAGGCAAAAATATATGAACTCTATTCTATGTTGGAATTGAATTATTTTTCAAAATAGCTTCTTACTGTTGTATAATTCATTGTTTAGTCATCAGTCTTGCATTCTCAACCCAAATCTACAGTAGGAACTCCAGCTTATATCGCACCAGAAGTCTTATCAAAAAAAGAGTATGATGGGAAGGTACGATACTAATCTTTTAATTTTAAGTTTTTGGTACCGTGTAAAAATTTTTTTACAAGATCAGGCTAAATTACCTGCTATAACACATTAAATTAGCTAAATAGTTTAAAATTTACTGTCAATAATATAACTTAAATCTTTTAGATATTGCTTTAATTAAAAAAGGGCAGCCCGGTGCACTAAGCTCCCGCTATACGCGGGGTCGGGAAAGGGTCGGACCACAAGGGTCTATTGTACGCGGGGTCGGGGAAGGGCCGGACCAGGGTCTATTATACGCAGCCTTACTCTGCATTTATGCAAGAGGTTGTTTCCACTGCTCAAACCCATGACCTCGTGGTCACATAGCAACAACTTTACCAGTTACGCCAAAGGCTCCCCTTCTAGCTATTGCTTCAATAACTCATTGATTTATTGATCTAAACATCATGGTTTACATGTCATCATTTGGAAGTAAAGACAGCAGATGTTTGGTCTTGTGGGGTTACATTATATGTGATGCTAGTTGGTGCTTATCCCTTTGAAGATCCTGATGATCCAAGAAATTTCAGGAAAACATTAACCGTAAGTTATCGTTCATTTATAAAAATACGTTAATTTCACATATGGTCATTGAACTTTACTTGCTATAACACATTCACTGAACATACGTGAAATTAACCCTCTATAGTTGACTACTTGTTTCTTTTCCTCTTTTCTCTCTATCTTAAAGATGTGAAATTTTGGTTCGTGGCAGAGAATATTGAGTGTTCAATATTCAATCCCTTATTACGTTCGAGTTTCAAAGGAGTGTAAACATCTTTTATCTCAAATATTTGTAGCTGATCCTGAGAAGGTTTGTAGTTTCATTTTCACTTCAAATTTGTACATTCTTTTTTTTTTTTTTTTTTTTGGGTTGAAAATCAGCTAATTAAATAATATTGTATATGTAGAGAATAACTATGGAAGAGATTAAAAAGCATCCTTGGTTTCTAAAGGACTTGCCTATAGAATTTATGGAAGGAGAGGAAGCTAGTTTACAAACAAATGAAGAAAATGAACCATCTCAAAGTATTGAAGAAGTTTTAGCTATAATTCAAGAGGCAAGAAAACCAGGAGAGGGGCTCAAAGATGGCAACTTATATGTTAAGGGAAGTAGTAGCATTGATCTTGATGACTTAGATATTGATGCTGATATAGATGATGAGATAGATACAAGTGGAGATTTTGTCTGTGCATTATGAGTGCTACTTTCGTACGATAGATTCAACGTGGTTCGGCTCTTTCCTGAATTTTGCTTAAAGCACGAGCTTTGTGCATCGAACTACCCCTGTCTTCAAAGGCAACGACATTGCTGAAAAGTAAAAGCTATGATGAGAGGATCCTTCCTTAGCCATGGAAATGAAAATGATCTTTTCTCCGCGGCTATTAGCCATATTTAAGTGATATCATATATGTATTCTTACTTTAATTTGCAACTGCTAAGGTTAAATTTCTTGAATCAGTAAAAATGCTGGTCGCCTGTAAGTATTTACCATCATGTATGACCCTTTGTGTTCCATATAACTCTTTTTGTAATTGTAAATAAATACTACAAGTTGTTGTAATGTTATGAAACATAAGTACTTTGTTACGTTGATATTAGGAATGTCATGATTTGATAAGCTATGAAGTATTAGACTAATAAAATGCATAAACAATTTGTTTGTTAATTCCTGCAATTATTGATATTGATTAGTGCAAGAACCATAGGTAAATTAAAGGGAAAAGGGATAAGTATCACCCTGAATTTGTCTTGAATTCGCGGGGGTCCTATTACCACCTTGAACTTGTTTTTAGGTATTTGTTATAAAATCTACCTCTATTTTTTTTTAAACCTTTTTATTACAAAGTTCTCACTTTCTTTTGTTCTAAATGTTATAAATAGAGTAAGTTTTTATTGCCATCAATAAAATTAATGATACTGGAAAACTATTTCTTTTCTCATTATTGAAGGTCAGTAACTTATATGCTTGAAATCTACTTCTCATTCTTTTGTTGTATCAAAGTTAATATTTATGTATCTATAAGTAAATTCATACTATAGATTAAAAACTTCAACAACCACAACAACAACAAAAATTTAGTGTAATTTCACAAATAGGATCTGGGGTGGTAGGTGTCCCTATCTTGTAAAGGTAGAAAAGTTGTTTTCGATACACCCTCGGCTCAAGAAACAATGAAAAAATTTGCAACCTCCACACCTCCTCGGTAAGATGAAGCAGATTTAAAAATTCAAACAAAAATGCCTATTTTAAAAAAATTCAAAAAAAAGATAAAAGTTGTAGATTTAAAATATGCATTTTAAAAAGTTAAGAATAATTAATAAAATGGGTGATGCCGTAAAAATTCAACAAAACTTTCTCTCTCTATAATCGTTTCTCTCAGCGCTCGATTAGGTGAATCTACTAACGTGCGCTGCTCACCGGAATGGGAGGATGAGGAAGACCACGGAAGCGGGTCAATAAGGTACTGATTATAGATCCCAAGCTGCTCGAGGAACTGAAGATCGAAACAGGAAGTGGAAAATCACCAGGTGGAGGACACTTCCATGGATCTGCTGCAAAGCAAACAATGGAACAGGAAAATCAATTGAACAAGCAGGAACTGGAGGTCACGCCTACAGCTGGGAAGGGGAAATCAATTGTGGTTATGGATGAATTAAGCACATGCAGGAGGGCTAACTATGGAGATGGTACTAACTGCCATGCAGGGGGTACCTCTGCGGTGAAAGATGTGCTAACTCAGAGTAATGGTTCTGGCAACAATGGATCTAACAACAAGGAGAAGGAAGATACTCAAAAGGTAGTAGGAAATGGAAGTCAGCCAACGGAGAATGGAGATATGCAAACCTGGGCAAGTGTACTTACAGGAAGTAAGATGGCTTCAAAAGGCATGAATCTGAGATATATTCCACCAAGCATCCAGGAATGGAAGACAATTGTGAAATTGGAGCAGGAGGATATAGAAGAGGAAAGCGAGAAATGGAAAATGGCTATAATCCTGTATGTTATTGGAGACTCTCCGTCAATAGGAGCAGTAGAGAGATTTTTAGTAACACAGTGGAAATTTGCAGAGAAACCTCAAGTTTACTATCATAACGATGATTATTTTGTCATCCGATTCAAAAGCATAGAGGACAAAGAGAAGGTGATGCTATCAGGCCCAAATACAATCAACAACAGACCAGTGATAATGAAGGAATGGTCGGCAGACTTTAATTTTCAGAATGAAGTGCTCAAAACCATACCAATTTGGGTGAAGTTTCCTAAACTTCCTCTAAGCTGCTGGGGTATGAAGTCACTAAGTAAAATTAGTAATGGACTAGGTACCCCTGTATATGCAGATGAGTGCACCACCAATATTGCACGCATATCATATGCAAGGATTCTTATTGAAATGGTTATTACTAGACCACTTCCTAAGAACATTGATGTGCAGGACCCTAAGGGAGGGGTATTTGAACAGGAAGTGCAATATGATTGGCAGCCTGAGTATTGTGAATCATGTCTGCAAATAGGCCACAATTGCAAGAGTACAAATGTGCAAAAGCAGCCAGTACAAGGCCAAAGAGGAAAACAAGTAAAGCCTATGCAAATCTAAAAGAGAACTGATCAAGTGAAGACAAGTGACAAAAAGAATGAACAAATACAGAAATCAAATGGGCAAGCAAATGGCGGGAAAGATGATGAGAACAAGGAACAGGCTAATGCAACAGTACCACAAGCAGAAGGCTGGACAATGGTGAAAACAAAATCAGCTAGCAAAATGGCCAAAACTGGAGGTAACACAGATAGAAAGGTAGATACAACAAATGGCTTTAGCTCATTAGCAAGGTGGGCTGAGAATGCCAAATCATAGGATTACAGCAAGATAAACAATGTGGAAGGGGACAGAGTAGCCAAAGGGTTGAAGGTAGCCAAGACCATTTCCCTCCATTACTAAGATGAAAGTCACCACTTGAAATATGAGGGGGTGAACAAGGTGTATAAGCAAAAGGAGTTAAGGGAATTTATCAAGGTAAATAAAGTAAATGTCATAGCTATTATTGAACATAGAGTAAAGGAATGTAAAGAGAGGCAAGTGATAAACAAAATAGTACCTACATGGGAAGATCTCAAACACTTCTTTGAATAATAAGGGGATAATATGGCTACTATGGGATCCAAAAGTTGCTATAGTGAAGGAAATCAATATACATAGTCAATACATACAAGCTGAAATCAAATGTGTTGCCAATGCAATGACCTATCATTTTGCTGCTGTATATGGCCTCCATACAGTGCAGGATAGAAAGGAAATATGGAGGAAGCTTCGAGAGATAGAAAGCAGGCAACAAGAACCATGGCTAGTAATGGGAGACTTCAATGCTATTCTTGAGGTAGAGGATAGAATACATGGAACTGTGGTGCAAGACCATGAGATAAGGGATTTTAGAGAATTTGTAGAAGATGCTGGTATGACTGAACTAAAAGCAATAGGGAGGTCATTTACATGGACAAACAGTCATGTCTTTAGCAAAATTGACAGGGCAATAGTAAATGGAGAGTGGATGAGTAAGATGCCTCCTATTCAAGTTCATGTTCTAGACCCATATCTCTCTGATCACTCTCCCTTATGTATTGAATTGGGAAGTCAACAAAAGGCAGCACCTAGACCATTTAGATTTATGAACTGTTTGGCTGATGACCCTAACTTTGAGAAGATAGTAGCAGATAATTGGCAGATAAATACCAATGCAGGATACATGAAAAAAGTCTGGCTGAAGCTGAAACATATAAAATAAGCAATGAAGAGCCTAAATGCAAAGGAGTATTCTAGGATTGCTGACAAAATTAAAGGCATCAGGAATGAGCTTCAAACAATACAACAACAAATGAGAACTCCTACTCAGGATCCATATCATTTTGAAGTGGAAAAAGAGCTAAGACTACAGTTGGAGAAATGGGATGTAGTAGAGGAAAGCATTTATAAACAGAAGTCTAGAGTCCAATGGCTCAATCTAGAAGACTCTAACTTAGCTTATTTTTTTGCTAGCATAAAGAACAGGAGAGCTCAGAATTAGATCAAAGCACTTACAAATGCAGTAGGAGATATTGTCCAAACAGAGAAAGGAATAGAAGAGGAGATACTAAACTTCTATCAGGGATTACTTGGGGCTGCCAATCCTATACTACCTGCTATAAATTTAAATGATATGAGGAGGGGACCTGTGTTTTCAAGGAAGCAACAAATGCAGCTTATTCGGCCATTTAGTAGAGAAGAAGTGTGGCAAGCACTTCAGGGGATAGACGATAAAAAAGCTCCAGAGATAGATGGATTCAATTCAGTATTCATCAAGAAAGCATGGGCCACGATTGGAGAAGAGGTAACTGAAGCTGTTCTGGAGTTTTTTTATACTCAAAATCTCTATCAACCAATAAACTGTACAACTATAACATTGGTGCCTAAGATCAAGAACCCTACATCAGTGAAACAATATAGACCTATTTCTTGCTGCTCCACATTATATAAAATCATATCCAAAATACGTACTAGTAGACTACAGGGAGTCATGGATAGCATCATTGATAAGAGTCAAGCTGCATTTGTTCCTGGCAGACTTAAAACAGATAATATAATCCTTAGTCATGAACTAGTGAAAGGATATGGGAGGAAACGGGTGTCACCAAGATGCATGATCAAAATTGACATGCAAAAAGCCTATGACTCTATTGAATGGGTATTTTTAGAGCAAGTCTTACATGCACTTAACTTCCCAGATATATTTGTGAAATGGATCATGGTGTGTCTATCAACAGTATCATACTCTGTCATTATAAATGGTAAACCAAGTATCCCATTCTCTGCTAAGAGAGGACTAAGGCAAGGTGATCCCCTGTCACCTTTCTTATTTGTGCTAGCCATGGAATACCTTAGCAGATCTTTAAAGACTTTGGCGGGGAATCCAGATTTTAACTATCATCCTAGATGTGCTAAGCTGGATATTATACAACTGGAATTTGCAGATGATTTGTTGTTATTTTATAGAGGGGATGTAGTGTCTACTCAACTATTATATAAACAATTTCAGATGGCTTCTGGATTAATTGCAAATCAAGGGAAGAGTGATGTATACTTTGGAGAAGTACCAGATCAGATTCAAGATCAAATTATAAAGGAGTTAGGATTCTCTGTGGGAACTCTACCTTTCAGATACTTGGGAGTGCCATTGAGTTCAAAAGGGCTAACTATTGGGCAATGCCAGCCACTTCTGGAAAGGATGGTGGGAAGAGTGACCTCATGGACAGCAAAAATGCTATCTTATGCAGGGAGATTACAGTTGATTAGAAGTGTACTCATAGCTATTCAGCAATTCTGGTCGCAAATTTTTATATTACCAAAGAAGGTGATGCAAAAGATCGAACAGATATGCAGAATGTTCTTATGGAATGGGAATAATGAATGCTCAAAGAAGGCTTTAATAGCATGGGATAAAATTTGCTTGTCAAAATCAGCATGGGGGCTCAACATAGTTGATATATACACATGGAATAAGGCTGCTATTCTCAAACATCTCTGGAACTTATGCAAGAAGAAAGATAGGCTGTGGGTTCAATGGGTACATAGTTACTATATAAAAGGGGCTCAAGTATGGTACAGCCATGCTCCACAAGCATCATGGTTAATACAGAAAATCTTAAAAGCTAAGCAGTATTTGGAGGAAGCAGGGGTAACTATAGAGGAATTCCTAAAAGGTGAGAAATATGATATCAAGACAGTGTATAACAAGATGAGAGACAAACATCCTAAAGTGCAATGGAGGAAACTGATCTGTAATAACCAGGGTTGTCCTAAATGGCTATTCATATTGTACCTTGCACTATAGGATAGACTATACACTAAGATGAGATTGAAGAAATGGAACATGGAGTATGACATAACATGTGCACTATGTGACAGTGAGGAAGAAGACATTCAGCATCTACTGTTTCAATGTCCAGCTACTTCTCAAGTATGGCAAAAAATACTGGACTGGCAGGGAATTCGAAGACAAGCTATGGGATGGAAGGAAGAAGTTGAATGGGCTGGGAAAAATGCATCTGGCAACAGTGCACGAGCAGAAATATATTGCATGGCCCTAGCAGGTAGTGTGTACTATGTGTGGTTAGATAGTTATAGCAAAATCTTTCAATAGAAAATGACGTCAGCAGCAGCTATAGTGAGACAGATTATTCAAGACATACACTGCAAAGAGAGAAGGAGGAAGAAATTGATTCGAGTGTTGAAGCAGCTAGATTACTATCCTAGCTAGAGAGTTTAGACGATATAGCATAATGTATAGCTTTTATTTTTTGTATGCTTAGAAGATGATGAAGTACACTGAAGTTGGGGCTTATGTCCAACTCCAGAGGGTTTGAAACAAACTGTAAATATTTCCCTGGTAATGAAAAACTCATAATTACCAAAAAAAAAAGTTAAGAATGATTATTGTTTAAAGTTGGAGGACAAATTTCATTTTTACTGCAAACTTGGGGGATGCAAATTATTTTAACCTTAAATTCAACAAAAAAGATGGAAATATAATCAAGTTTGAATATTGTAATTCATATAGAACAACTCTGTTATTTCCTTCTCTTGAGTCGACCCAAATCCCAATCCAACTTAAAAAGGGTTTAGCTTCATCGCATCAACCTATAAATGTTGGGTTTGGTTGATAGTTGCGTCGAATTAACGAAATGACAGAATCGTCGGATCCAGAGAAGAAAATTAGTTGTTTGACACCGGAGAAGGAGAAGAAGCAGAGGAAAAAAGAGGAAGAAATGGCAGAATATATGATTAAAGTATTCGTTGGAAACAATTCAGAAAGCATCAGCCTAAGAGCACGTTGTCTTGCAAATTTAACTGAGTCCCAAAAGAAGCAAATACAAATCAATTATCCCAATTCAGAAGAACTTCTTTTAGATAAGAATTTATGGGAAAGAGAGCATTATTCGTTCGAGGAGATGAGGGTAAAATCACTTTTACCATCAAAAGGGGAGGAGAATAAGTGGGAAAAATACTTGGAATCAAAGAAGCAGAGGGAAAGAGAGATTCGTTTCGTACTGGAAAGAGAAATTCGTTTTCGAATTGGGAGATGAGGTGGCGAAGAGAGAGGAGGAGAAAGATTGAAACAGTCACAGTTGGAGCACCGAGAAAAACTTGCAGCCCAAGAAAAATGCCTCACGGGGGAGTATCCAACCCCCTGTCGATTGAACCCTCAGATTTGTCATACCCATGTAAGATTTTCTTTTGCTATTTCAAATTGCTAAATACTTCCTCCTTTTTAATTTAGATGATTTCGTTTGACTCGGCACGGAGTTTAACGTATTGTTTGAATGGTTGTTATCCATCATATTGTATTGTATTGTTACCCCAGATACAATGTTTGTTTTGATTGTTCATATAAAACTGATTGTGTTGTATTGTTAAATTCATTGTTCCGGAACAATGAAAAGTTCCATTTTATGAAACAACCAAATCGGTGTGGTGGGATTGTTCCGTATTTCTCTTTCCAATTATGCCCACACTAATTATTCTATATTTCAATTTTACCCTTTACCCTATTATTTATGTTATACTTCACCCAATTACGTACTTTGTCTCCGTCCTTCTTCCGTTTATTTTTTTGGTTAGTTTTCCCTCTCTTTTTTGTCTCCGTCCTTCTTCCGTTTATTTTTTTGGTTAGTTTTCCCTCTCTTTTTTCTGTATTTTTATCTCATCTATAATCTTTGCAAACTTTTTGCTAATTATAATTACATATATAATTTACTTAGGCTTCTACCATTCCAAACTGCAGGAACAGAAGGTCCGTTGTTCTCTATTTTGATGGGGCTATAATTTTTTTTTTTGTTGTATGAAACCAGTTTGGTGCTTTCGTTACTATGGTAGAATGATGATTCCCTGTGAGGAAGATCGGAAGGTCAAATAAATAAATTATTTTTATGAGTAGTTCTTATTCTTAAGAAGCATCTTTCAAAATAATTGAGGGTATTTTAGTAAATATAGCAGTACAGTACAATATAATACAGTCAAACCAAACAATAAAAATATTATTTAAAAACATCAAACGATACAATTTATCCAAACGTTGTATTCATCAAAACGATACAATGCGGTACAGTACAATACAATACAATACATTATAAAACGATGGCTAACAATGATCCAAACAGAGTGTAAGAAAAAAAAGACTTTTGACACTGGTGGTAAACTTATAACCTGTTTGGCCAAGCTGCAAAAATCAGCTTATCAAGTATTTTTTTCAAAAGTACTTTTCTCAAAATTACTTTTGATGAGAAACAGTTTGTGTTTGGATAATTAATTTAAAAAACACTTCTGAGCAGCAATTAGTGTTTGGCCAAGCTTTTAAAAAATGCTTCTAGGTGTATTTTTTCAAAAGTGCTTTCGGAGAGAAGCTACTTTTTTCTGCTTCTCCAAAACTGCTTGTGCTTCTCCTCAAAAGTACTTTTTTTCTTCCAAAATCTTGGTCAAATACTTCAAACTTTGAAAAAAAAAACATTTTTTTTTTTGAAAAAAAGTGCTTCTAGGATTGAAAAAGCTTGGCCAAACAGACTATTAAAGGGTAAAAGTTTTGTGAGATCATGACATTTCTGTGGTTATAAAAGCTTCTCATTAAGGGTAAAATAGGTAAAATGAAGAATTTAAAGTTGAATTATTTTCAATGGTAGAAATGTGTTATTCTTTTTGGAACGGGCTAATAAAGAAAGTGTGTCATCTAAATTGAAATAGGGGGAGTAATAATTTCATGTTGTTAGTTCAAATTTCTTAAACAAACTTATTTAAACATGTTTCCCTTAGATGTTTATCTAATAGCTTGTTTGGATGGTTGTTACCCATTGTATTGTATCGTATTGTTACTTTAAATACAATGTTTGTTTTGATTGTTACTTAAATTTTATTGTATCGTATCGTTAAATCCATCGTTACAACAACAACAACAACAACCACAACCACCCAGTATAATCCCACAAGTGGGGTCTAGAGAGGGTAGGATGTACGCACCCTTATCCCTACCCTGGAAGGGCAGAGAGACTGTTTCCAATAGACACTCGGCTATTAAATCCATTGTTACGTAACAACAAAAAGTGGCACTTTATAGAACAATCGATTTGGTGTGGTCGCGTTGTTACCTTATTTTTTCCTCTCATAAGCACTATTTTATCCTTTACCCTAACTTTTTATATTATCTCGTACCTTACTTTTTCTTTATGATATTGCAAGTTTATTCTTAATATTGTTGGTGTTTGACATCATGAAACGACGGCAAGCAATACAATCTATCTAAATATTGTGTACATCAAAATAATACAATACAATACAAGTTCGAGACATTATGAAACGATACATAACAATCATCCAAACAAGTTGTGAGTCTATCTGTCTGGCATTAAATCTGTGTTGACAAGTATTTTAGCTTCTTGTTCTTGAATTTACTTATTATACATTCGTCCTATGATTTGGATTAGTTTTCATCACTCACTCTAGTGTTTGTTTGACTCAAAAGTAGTAAAATACTTTTTAAGCAAATCAATCAATGTAGATGAAGGGGTATATCGTAGTGGAAGATAATAAACTCTAGGATGATCTTGAATATAGAATCAGATAACGATGAGATAAACAAAGTTGATGAGAGAAAATGATAAACTTCTGTTAGATAAGAGAGACAATGTTAGAGAGAGAGAGAGAGAGAGAAAAGAGAGAGAGAGAAGAGAGAGATTGTATTTTCAATAATCCGACCTCCTTTTACAAGGCTTAGATCCTCTTTATATAATAGAGGATC
The DNA here is from genome assembly GCF_001879085.1 of Nicotiana attenuata. NCBI lineage: Eukaryota > Viridiplantae > Streptophyta > Magnoliopsida > Solanales > Solanaceae > Nicotiana > Nicotiana attenuata. The sequence continues at coordinate 220,104 of NW_017671242.1, forward strand.
CTTACTCGAATACAAAAAGGCAAAGAATAAAGTACATATTGTGGAGCGGCCGCATGGTCATGGAGTCGTCCCTCTTGTTGCTCATAGGTCGCTCTTCTAACCGGGATTACGCACATTTGGTCGATCTTCTAACCGGGCTTACGTACACTTGGTCGGTCGTGCTGTCTTGAGGAACGTAGTTGGTCAAATTCGACCCCATACAGTTAGTCCCTCCGCTCGTCGGGGTCGCAGCGAATGCGTCCTCGATGAGCGGAATAGACTCCTCCGTACCGGGAGAGTTTGACCTTGTCAATGACTTGTGACGTGACAAGCGGGGGACAGTAATCATGATTGTCAGATTGTTGACGCGAAACGCCTTTCCTCGTGTGACGTCAGCATTCATATGCGTCATCATTGTGCGTGTTCTCGAGGCAAGGCGATCAGAAGCTTTTGGCGCCTGGTTTCCCGTGCCGATTCGACGTCTGCTTCTTCGAATCTGGAGCCAATCAGCCCTATAAATAGGAGAAGGGTTCAACTTGATTCAAACTTTGGTCATTTGCAAGAGAATTCCAGACCTCCAATACATATTTTCCTATTCCGGTGTGTTTCCCCTTGATCGAAACCCTCTTTTCTTTTTATTCTTTTGTTGGGTTACGCTTAACTCTTTCCTTCTTTGAAAACCATGCATCAACCTTGCCGATCTGACGAGAGGGTCCGGGCAGCTGCTCCTGCGAATGTGCTGCCATCTTCTGATGGTGGAGAAGTGGGGGAAGAAGACGTCAGTCCTCTCACTGTGGAGGCATTGTTGCCGAAACATATATTATCCCGGAGTGATTTTAGCAAAGATTCCCCCATTCCGACTCCAGAGTTTTCGGAGTCGTTACAGAACCACTTGGATGACCTCCGCACGAAGTACGGCATACCTGCCTACGTAGAGATGGTTCCGGCGGGAAAGGGATCATGTGGACGTTCATCGGCCAGGATATTGTGCCTTTTATGAATACTCTTTCTCGATCGGTTATAACCTCCCTCTTTTCCCATTGGCGGAGGAGTTCTGTCGGTTCTACAATGTGTGTCCGGCTCAACTTACGGCATATACTCTGAAGGTGCTCCGGGTGCTGACCAAGTACGCGGAGTTGGCCGGATGCGAAGTCACGGTTCATCGCCTCCTTCATTTATTCAATGCCTGCTATCTAAGGGGGACCATGGTGCATCTGAGAGGCTGTGGCACAAAAGGGTTGGTGGTCAAAACCGACGACCGAGCGAGTCGTGGGTTTTGGCGCAAATATTTTTTTATTAGGACCGAGCACATGGTCTCCAATCCCGCAGGGTTCCCAGAGAGGTGGAACTCGAGACGTAAGTATTTATAGTTTGTCAGCTTCTGTGTTACTTGTGACTGTTACCATTCTGACCATTATATTGCAGCTATGGCTCACCCGCCCCGGCTTGTTGCCAACCTCAGGGGATGGGTTAAGGGCTTGCTTCCTTACGCGGAAGAGACACGCACTTGGCCTGCCTTCTTGCAGCGTTACGGCCCCAAAGTCTCTTCATGTAGATTGTCGATTTTAGCTTTGTAAATTCTACAACTTTGCTTACTTATTTTTATGGCGACAGGTCGAGGCGCTTCTAGGAAGAGGGCGCTGATTCCCACTCTGCATCGATTTGACGTTGCCTCGGTTGCTCACGATATACTGGTTGAGTGTGTCCTAGAGGATCCTTCTCCAGCTCCTTTACAGGGGGCCACGTCTACGACTATGGTTATGTGGGAGTCGGCATCGCTGGTGCCGACTCTGCAACCCGTGGACGGACCCTCTGATGACGGGGAATTGTCAGACAGAAAATGAAGAAGGCTCGAGAAGGGAAAGGGAGTGGCCACCGAGGCTGAGGGAAGTAACGTGCCCCAGCCGACGCGCAGACCATTCATGGACGACTATAGGTGTTAAACGGGCCGGGTCAGCCCGGTTCCGGACCGGCCCAGACCGGTTAAAATCGGAACTGGCCCGACCCGGCCCGGTTAAAGGGGGCTGGGTTGGGCTGGGTCAGAGGGGCCGCGCGGGTTGCTCCGTTTACTTTTTAAATACCGGTTACCCGGGCCGGTGCAACCCGTTAGATGAACAGTGCCGTTAAACCGGTTAACCGGCCCGGCCCAGACCGGTTTAATGGGTAAATTTTTTTTTTTTAATTTTTTTTGGGAGCTTTACATACCTATCTAATTTTTAAAAACATAATAGTGGTATATTCTAGTATAAATATTTTATATCTTACACATACCATGAATATACCAATTATTGTATACTAATTAACATAATTTAAAATTGTTGGAATTTAACATATATATCATACACATAATTTGCAAGTTGATACATGTAATAATAGTGGAATACTTTTGTCACTTTTTTGTATGTTTTACAGTGAAAATTGCTTTGAGTATATATTTTATAAGTCTTGATTATACCCTACGTATATATTTTATACGCATTTAAAATGAAAGAAATATAATTTAAATCATATAGGAGTATTATATAAGGTAAAATACCGGATCCTAGGTTATAAAAAATATAGTGTATATATTAGGGTATAAATGCTCAAATCATAAATATACATCAAATAAACAACTTGATACAATGTAAAAACACATAAGATAGGCATTAAATATATTTTAGTACACAATAAAAATACATAAGATATTAATTTACTTTTTAAATGCAAACTTTAATTTTGTAATTTTGAAAAAAATGTAGCACTTGCAATTTATAAGTGCAAATTTTTCCCATCTTCCTTGTATTCTTTATATTAATACAAAGTATTAATATAACTTACAATAGTTATATAAAATACAAAAAAAAAAAATTAAAAAATACACTAAACCCGGCCCGGCCCGGCCCCTCAACCCGTAACCCTTACGGTTCAATTTTTACCCGGATGAACCCGAACCCGTTAAACCTGTTANATGAATCCGAACCTGTTAAACCTGTTAAGCCCCAACCCGTAACCGGCCCGGACCATAACCCGTACGGGTCCAAAAAAAGCAAACCCAGCCCAGCCCGGCCCGGCCCACCCGTTTAACACCCTTATGGCCGACGCTATTCGGTCTGGGAGGTCGGCTCGTCAGAGGGGTGCTGCTCCCGGGGCTAGTTTCGCACCTGCCGTTGAGGGGGGATCGTCGACCAACGTCGAGGGACCATGCAAAGAAACAGAGAGATCGGACTCCGACGTCGCTCAGGAGGATGTCGACGAGTTTGTCGGTGGCCTTACCCATGTGGAGATGACGTCGGATGGGTCCGAACGCCGTATTACAATTCCGGCGGCTTATAACTTGCTGTTAAACAGCGAACAGGCTGCTTCGGCCCTTACCCTTCTGTGTGCCGCCTCTGCGAGCAAGGCGCTCAGCACCGTGGAGGATGCGGAGCTGTCATGGAAGATTTCTGGCATGGCTTTGCAGGTAATTCTTTATTCCCTTTTATCCTTCCGTGTGTTGTAAGATTGATTCGAGGTGTGCTTATTTCTGTTTTTCTTTTTAGACCCTTGTTTTGGAGGTGGAGAGGGGGCGCCGTGAGCAGAAACAGACGACCATTTACAAGAAGATGCTGAAAAAGTATCGAAGGTATCGCTCTAAGCACAGAGCGGTGGTTGAACGGGAGCAGTCCCAGTTGGAACGTAGGGGGGCCGAGCTGGAGGAGGTGGATAGCGAGCTGATGAAGGTCGTAGCCCGCAACAGCGAGTTGGAGGAGCTTCTTAGAACGAAAGATGATGAGCTTGAGCTGAGCCGCGGGGTGGCAGCGGAGAACGCCGACCTGCAGGGGAGGGTGGCGGAATTAACCACCAAGCTCGATGCTAGGATGGCAGAGAATAATGGGCTTTCCCAGCCTTCCTCATTTCGTCCTTCGCCTGGTCGGGGTATGCGTCGTAATGCGCATGAGATGTGGCTATTTGCGGAGGCCAGGCTCGATGTATATAAGGAGCTTCATGCCGCGGGCCGGGCGACGGAGGAGGAGGTTCGGGCACGACAAGATGAGGCTCGTGCTGCTTGTGAGGCCTGCGGTTATTACCCTGATTCTCCTGATGGGGAAGGGCCTGCTTCTGAAGACGTCAACCGGCTCGACTCCAGCTCCTGGTATAATGATGTTTACTTCCCCGGGGGTGACGGGCAGTCGTGAACTTGTATAGTGTATTTTTTCGATTGTATAGTGTGTTGGAGCTTGTCCATGGGGACGGATGTAAATATATTTTTTTGTTGCAATATAGATTTTATTTTTATTGCCTCGTCCATTTGGTGTTTTCCCCTTCATTTCTTTCGTAATGTAATGTTTAACCTCTGTAGAGATTGTTCTTATCGTTCGTCGGAGGGTCGTGCCGTGAATGTCGTTAGAGCAGTATCCGTCGAAGTTCGAACGAGGTCGAACCGATGTCGATGGCCTTGGCCATTAAAATGTTTCTTCGACTGTCGTCGAAGCGTTATCTGCCAAAGTTCGAATCGAGGTCGAACCGATGTCGATGGCCTTCGCCATTATGGTGTGGCTTCGAGTGTCGTCGAAGCGGTATCTGCCGAAGTTTGAATCGAGGTCGAACCGATGTCGATGGCCTTGGCCATTATGGTGTTGCTTCGACTGTCGTCGAAGTGGTATCTGCCAAAGTTCGAATTGAGGACGAACCGATGTCGATGGCCTTGGCCATTATGTTAATTCGACTGTCATCGAAGCGTTATCCGTCGAAGTTCGAACGAGGTCGAACCGATGTCGATGGCCTTGGCCATTCTGTTAATTCGACTGTCGTCGAAGCATTATCCGTCGAAGTTCGAACAAAGTTGAACCGATGTCGATGGCCTTGGCCATTATGTTAATTCGACTGTCGTCGAAGCGTTATCCGTCGAAGTTCAAACGAGATCGAACCGATGTCGATGGCCTTGTCCATTATGTTAATTCGACTATCGTCGAAGCGTTATCCGTCGAAGTTCGAACGAGGTCGAACCGATGTCGATGGCCTTGGCCATTATGTTAATTCGACTGTCGTTGAAGCAGTATCCGTCATGAGATGGAAATTCCCATTTATTCATTGGAGATTTCTGTTCATACAGTAGAGATTTATGTGCATACAATGGAGAATTTTGTTAATTCAATAGAGATCTTTGTACATACAGTGGAGAATATTGTGCCTATACTGGAGAGTAACGTCCCTATGATGGAGAGTAACTAGTGTAGTCCCTTCACTATATTGGCCCATGGCTCGTGTCGATTGGCCGATATGGTGAATCTGCGCTCCTGTTCCACTGGGTATCCCCTTTGCCGCCTCGTTAAAAACCTTCCCGAGAAAATCCAATTGGGACAAAACTCGGGTCAGGGAAAAATAGTACGACTCAGGAGATGCCTTTCAGAAGTGGAAGTATTTGAGGGGGGCGACGTTCCAATTGTTTTGGAGCGGTTTTCCTTCCATCGTTTCTAGTTGAAATGCCCCTTTGTTCGCCGCTGCGATGATTTTGTATGGTCCGTCCCAATTGGTTCCCAATTTCCCTTCGTTCGTATCTCTCGATGCCAGTGTTTTGGCTTTGAGGACATAGTCGCCAACTTTGAGCGACCTTACTTTGGCTTTCTTGTTGTAGTATCTTTCCGCTTGCTGTTTCTGGGCTATCATCCATATGTGAGCCATGTCTCTTCGTTCTTCGGACTCGTCCAGGTCTTGTAACCTGCTTTCATCGTATCCACTCCACTGGTATGGGAATACCTCAAGCTTGGCTCTCCGATCTCGACGGGTATGACTGCGTCGGTCCCGTAGACCAGTGAATATGGTGTTTCTCCCGTGCTGGATTTGGGCGTAGTCCGGTAGGCCCATAATACTTCTGGTAATAATTCGGGCCATGACCCTTTAGCGTCTTCGAGCTTCTTTTTCAATATGTTCAATATTGTTTTGTTGGAAGACTCGGCTTGGCCGTTGGCGGCGGGATGATACGGGGTGGAGAGTATCCGTTTGATGTGCCATTTCTCGAAGAATTCTGTTGTTTTTCTTCTGATGAACTGGGGTCCATTGTCACAGCTGATTTCTTTAGGGATGCCGAAGCGGCAAATGATATTTTTCCATATAAAGGCGATGACCTCTTGCTC
>NW_017671242.1:231127-260238 GCF_001879085.1 Nicotiana attenuata
CTGAATTTAGACTCGGAAGCTGCGGGCACGTCGAGAGTCACGGAATTACATGAGCTAGAGGAGTTCCGGTATCTTGCTTTTGAGAGCACAAGGCTATATAAAGAGAGAATGAAGAGGCTTCACGATCAGAACATCATTGAACGAAATTTCAAACCTGGAGACAGGGTACTGCTTATAACTCAAGACTGCGGTTATTCCCAGGTAAGCTAAAGTCAAGGTGGTCTGGACCATTTCGTGTGGTTGAGGTGTTTCCATCCGGAGCTGTGGAAGTTTCTACTGAAGATGACTCTCGTACATTTAGAGTCAATGGTCAGCGGTTGAAATTGTATGTGAGTATGAACGAGCCTAAGAAGATAACCGAGCTACATTTGAATGAACCTCAGAAATCGAGCGAACCGTGATTTCGCTCATATGAGTCGTGCCGCGACGTTAAATCAGGCGCTACGTGGGAGGCAACCCATGACATTGTTGTAATTGTAACCATTATTAAAAAAAAAAAGGGTTTGTTGGGCGTTAGAATCAGAACAGGCGTTCTACCGCGGTTCCACCGCGACCGCGGTAGATTACGCCCGCGGAACTTCACTGCCGCGGTTCCACCGCGATCGCGGCAGAACCGCGGCAGGCCCAGACGCGGCCAGGTAAGTGTGTTATTTTAAATTTTTTTTTCTTTTCTTTCTTTTCCTAATTTTTTAAAACCCCCTAAAACACCCCCCCCCCATCTAAATACACAATATTCCGCCCCACACCCCCATTCCCTTCTTTCTTTCCCTCTCTCTTCACAAACCAACTCTCTCTCTTCCTCTTCTTCTTCAACACCCTTCATCCCCAACCTCCACTCCCATACCTCCATTTTTCTCCTCTCTTCAACTCAAGTAAGTTCTTCTTCTCTCTCTCTATTTCTTTATTTTCTAAGTAGTGTAATTTGTTAATATTGTAATTGTAGTTGAACCCTAGTTAGGATTAGTATAGTAATTTCAATTTTTTTTTTCTTTCTTTTATGATTACTATGGTTATTATTGTTGTAGGTGATGTTTGGGGGGTTGTTGGTGCCACATTAGTTGGGGTCTCCATTATAATATAATTGTGAAATTATTTTGGTGGTTTGGAGACCTAAACTAGTTTTATGGTGTATAATGGTATTGGGTCATGTGTTGCCCAAGAATGGTGGTACTATGTTGTCTATTTTTGGGGGTGTTCTAAGCCCGACTTAGGTTTGGGGTGTTGTACAAGATGGTCGTTGTTGTATGGTGACTTGTTGGTTTAAAAGATAATTGTGTTGTAGTTTTGTTAGCATAGGTGCTAATTGTTGGAGAATGGTGTTTGTCTTTTGGTGGTGTTGTATATCGGGGATAATATTGAATGGAATAAGTGTGGGGTGTATGTTGCCGGATGTGGTACGGAAAAGGTGGAGTTGTTGTTGAGTTTGTTATAGCTGGTGTCATTGGGTGGTGAAGTCTGAGTAACCATCTTATTGGCATTAGCTAATGCAATTGGTTGATGGTTTGTTAACTGTTTTCAGGATTAATGGCTCCCAAAAGGCACAGGCGCTCTGGCGGTCCTTCCCACCGACCTGCTTATGATGAATCTAGATTCCAATCGGAACAGGCTGAGGATGACTTCCGTGCCAAAGCTAATAAAACGTTCATTCAGGAAATCCCGATTGATCGGGCTGCCCTCCGAGTTGAAAAAGTAGAGATGTATGAAGAGATCCGGAGGCGGGAAATGGAGTTCCTCTTTGCTGACCCTGCACCTGTCAACAAGATGTTGGTTCGTGAATTTTATGCAAACTGCCCATTGAATTTGGGTAGGGAGTTGATTGTGCGGGGTACGGTGGTCAGTGCTCAGATTCCAACAATTCGCCGGGTGTTGAGGTTGCCTCCATTCACCAGCGATGTTGACTACTATCATGACAGGCCCGGGGTGACATGGGAGGTCATGACAAATGTGCTTTGCACGGAGGGGCGACCTATTTGGCTAAAGGAAGATATAACCCTCAACTCTAACTCCTTCACTCACCTAGCTAAGTGTTGGTTGACGGTTATCTGTAGTAGGTTCCTACCGTCCAGCAACTCAACGGACGTGAACTTCAACAGGGCACTGTTGACTTGGTGCTTTGTGACAGGGAAAGATTTCGATGCAGCACGGATAATTGGCGATGAAATGGTCTTACGGGGACCGCTGCTGTCTAAGGGATTCTACTTCCCTTCTTTGGTAACCACACTATGCTTGCTGAGGAACACCCTTACCAACCCTGCTGATGGTGACTTGCCCCCAAAAGCAGCTTTCAAAGCTTCCGGTATCAGAGTGGGCAGGGGCACCCGCACTACCATTGAGATTGATGATGAGGAGGACGATCCGGTCCCTATGCCACCATCTAGGCGGTCTGTAGACAGTGCTGGACCCTCTTGGCGCTCTCATTCTGGAGCAGACCTATCTCGCTCACAGTCCTCCCGGCCTATGTTGCGCTCCTTGGAGGACGAGGTCGCGGATCTTCGCACCTCGGTGGATGGTCTACACACACGGCTGGACGCCATGTCACAGAGGCAAGCTAGATCTGAGAGCAAGTCTATGGCTTGGCTGCGTGCGTTGGGGAGGGCCTGCCATGTCGACCCCAGTACCGTCTCCGACTCAGATTGAGTTTCAGGGAAGTTTTCTCACCCTTCTGTTCTTTACTATATTTTGATGACATGGGGACATGCCATTATTTTAAGTGTGGGGTGGGAGACTTGCTCTGACTGTGTATGGTAATGTATATAGATGTATGTTGTTGTGCTGTATCATTAGAGTAATATGTTGTATATGTGTGAGTTGTTATATTAGGATTAGCTGAATTGGCCCAACGACGGACACTTCTTGACGGGGTTCTTGAGGGTCTAAGTCAGTAATATGTTGTAGAGGACTCTTCCTGATGACGGACTAGGTGGACAGTACTCTTGAGGGAAGTAGTCCATGTAGAGTTTTTTTTTTATTTTATTTTCTTCTTTTAGGTAGTGTAGTACCTCCCCCTTGGTTTTTCTTTTGACCACGGTTCTTTTCCAAGGGTTTTTCTTGAACCGGGTTAGGTAGATTTTTCTTTTTAAAGTTTAAGAATAAATGGGTGAAGGTCAGAATGTAACCCCAAATGTGTACACTTGTATAGAAAAGAACTTGAGTGTGTGACATCTAAGCTTGTTTGTGGACTCATAATATATGCCTTAATTTTGCACATCTTGTCTTGCTTGAACACTCGTATGATTGTGTTGATGAACTGATTCGGAATGAGTTACATGCTAAGTGTGTGTGAGCTGTTACTTGCATCTTATGTTTGCATATGATACCTAGAACTTGCCCTGTGTGTGTGCAAAGCGAAATAGAAGTTGTTCGGTTTTAGAGATGATTGAGGCATTTCTTTGTGTAACCCTTTATACTCGGAAATCCACCTGTGCATATTACCATAGTTAACCCCTTTGAGCCTGAAGCCTTTTCTTTGATAACCCTATAATGATCTAAAATGTGGTGTTTAAATACGCTAATTGAACTTTTCCCTCCTAGAAGCACTTGAAGCAATAAAGTATATACAAAAGTCAAAGTGTGGGGTGGGGAGAAAGAAAGAAAAAAAAAGGGGAAAAAATCAAGAATGAAGGTCTGATTGGTGAACTGGCAGTTATAATAAATCTGAAAAAAAAAGAAAAAAAAAGAGAAAAAGAAAAGGAGCCAGTTGTACCTAACGAGAAGTGGGGTGGCGCAAGTGAAATAAAATGTGGAGAAACAAGTGGGTTGATCATGAAAGCAAAATAAAAGGAAGTATGTATTAAAAGTGCTTAGGGAGGTTAGTCACTATATCCAAATATATCCTACCCGTCCCTTAGCCTACATTACAACCGAATAAAGACCTCTTGATCTTTGACTGAATGGCTCGATTAGTGGAGTATTACACTAGGGGCAAGCGTATGGTGTATCTGTGTGGCATGTGAATGCTCTTTGCTGAGAGTGAGTGAATTCTGTTTATATATGGTTCCTCGTTGTTGAATTTTATTGTGTGTGGAACTACTCTCAAATCGTGTTTATGTGAGGGCATGTGACTCAGGAAGAAAAAGTGAATCTTCATTTCAGTTAGAGTAATTAGAGTGAGCACAAGTGTGTCATGGCTTGAGAGTCTGCATTTGAGTTATGATTGTGCACTGCTTAGGTCGGTCTTTGATAATATCAGGTGTGACATAAATTGGGGCAATACATTGCACAGTTAGATATAGAAGTGTGGTTTAGCTTGCTCGAGGACGAGCAAAGGTTTAAGTGTGGGGTGTTGATAATAGGTGAATTTGACTATAATCACGCACCAAATAATCACCTTCTTGTGAACTTTTAATGTGGAAAAATGACAACAAAATGCTCTTATTAGTGTTTTTCATGATTTGCAGGTGATATAGGTGTAAGGAAGGCTAAGGAGCGGTTTTGGAGTCAACTATTGATGAAAAAAAGGCCAATTGTTGAATTTCCCAAGTATCCCATTCAAAACAGGCCAAAATTTCCGGGTACAAGTTCCACCGCGGTTCTACCGCGACCGCGGTGAAACCGCGGTGGAAGGCAGTTTCTGAAAGTTGAAGATTCCGCGAGGGCGTTTGGCCGCGGTTCTACCGCGACCGCGGTCGAACCGCGGTGGGCACAGTAAACTTCAGGGACTTAAGTGTAAAACACGGGATTTTTAGACCTAAACCCTATTTAAAACACTAGACTTCGCCCAAGAGAGGCATGTATTGATTTTTTAGGTTTCTTAGCAAGGAATACAATTGTGAGCAAGTACTCAAAACATCTTTCTTCCTTTCTTTTGATTTTTATGATGAATTCAAGTGTAGTTTATTCTCCCATATCTATGAGTAGCTAAATTCCTTGTCTAAGGCTTTGATGGAACCTATTGGGTGATGAACTTCTTGTTTATGTGAATACAAATTGCTAGTTTAATCTTTATTTGTTCAACTTCGTGTTCGTTGTAGTTAATTGACAGGATCCTCAATTAGCTGTACCTATTTAGTGTGCATAACTTGGAAAAGAGTGCATATTTAGGGTATTGTTGAACAACACCACTCCTAGATTATTAGAGGAATCTATAATTGCGGGTTTAAAGGCGGGATTAGGAATAACGAAGTCTTGGGTGCAATCTAGATTGAATTGTGCTAAATAAAGCAAGCTAGTGTATCTCGGAAGAGTGCAATAGTAGATTACTGTGATTACTCGGAAGAGATTTGCGGTAAGATTAGCGTTCAAGATTGATAGAGATGAGTGGGTAAATTTGTATGAGCATAAACAGGAGGGATTCCATCAATAGGGGAAATCATTGCCTTAGCTTTGTCCCATAATTGTTTACAACCTTATTAATTTAGTTACAGCCATTTAGTTACTTGCAAGCTAGTTGTTAAAGAATACTCAACTGAGAATTTGAATGGTTGAGAAGCTGGTGCTGAATACTTGGTGGGTTTGAAGATAGCGGTTGATAGGTTAACTCTCTGTGGATTCGACCCTGGGCGTAATACTCGGGTTATATTTGCAACGTCCGCAGAGTTCTTTTTTAGAAGGCATAGTTGGGCGTGATCAATCTTCTTTACGATGAAAACTTATTCCCACCTGGCAGTTGCGAAGCGAGAAATATTTCAAGGGTGTACAGACTTGAAAGAAGTATATAAAATTTTTCGACAAAGGGTGTTCAATATATTTTTTATACATTTAAAATTAATATTTTACTTTTATACACAGTGCAAATTTTCATAATATTTCGGCAAACTGACCACCCTTTGTAAAAGGTGGCCTCGCCCCTGCCACCCGGTGTTCACATCAAACTAATAGATGCATAATATGTATTTATACATTGGTTTCTGTTACTTAACCATAGTCAAGTAATAATGTATATTCTCACCTCATACTGAGGATTATGTAGTAATTAAGCGGATAATAAACTGTATTTGTAAATTGTGTGTGTTGAGTCTCCTAAGGGATGGGGGACTTGGTCTCCTTATATGGATTCGGCAATCCTTACCTCATGAGCCGGAGTCTTCCCAATTCTTTATTTCACCGATGTTAGGCCCCCATATTATATTGTTCACGCTCCAATTGGCAGGCCTGGGTGTGCGGGGAGTGTTGAGTCTCCCACATCGACTAAGGGATAGGGGACTTGGTCTCCTTATATGACTTGAGCAATCCTTACCTCATGAGCTGGCTTTTGGGGTGGAGTTAGGCCCAATGTTTATATCTCTATCAACGTGAGGTCTACGAGGGGTAGAGTGTACGCAGAACTTACCCCTACCTTGTGAAGGTAGAGAGGCTGGCGAGCAGAGAAACAAAAAATCATGTGAAAATTACAACGATGAGATTGCCCCGCCATCATTTCAAAGGTAGAGTGTATGCCTTGAGTCTTTATAAAAGGTCCCACAAAGTGAGGTCTGAGAGGGGTAGAGTGTACGCAGACTGTGAAGATAGAGAGTCTGTTTCCGATAGACCCCCGGCTCTATATATGACTTGAACATCTTCAGGCATGGTTTCTAGATCAGTTTGGAGTGCTACATGATGGAAAACAACCTTATCCTGGTGCCGTTTCGACATGTATGTTCTCATCGCTTAACCTTTGATTTTTTTGGTAATTAAGCTTGTCTATTACATACCTTTATTGGTTCCTTAACTAATGATGTTAAATTAAGCAGTGGAAAAGTTGGCAAGTTATGGTGCAAAAATGGTAATCATTAGTAATTCTTCAAGAAGAGCATCTACAACCCTGGAAAAATTGAAGAACCTTGGATTTGATACATCACTCTTTCTTGGTGTTATTACCAGTGGGGAATTAACACATCAGTATCTTCTAAGGTTACCTATTTTACATTTAATGTAGATACTGAGCAAATTCTTCGCTAACTTTCTATTGATCATCAAGTTTAGATGCTTCAATATATGGTGCTTCAAATTTCTTTGTATTATGCATGTCACTTGATATTTCATCTAAAAAATGACTGCTCTCACTGTTCACATAGTCACCAACTTACCATCGACGACTATCACTGCTACTTCTCTCGTTCATTCCTCACATTATGTCATTTTTATTTTACAATGTTGCTTTCAGGACTGTCAATTCGAGCGAAAAACTTAACCAAATCAAATGTAGTTTCTGTAAGTGAATTTGTTCTATTACATTTGATTATGGGCAGGAGAGACGACGAATGGTTTGCCTCTTTAGGAAGATCATGCATTCACATGACTTGGAGCGACAAGGGTGCTATCTCTTTCGAGGTACATAAAGTTTTGCGAGCTCCTTAGATTAATATCCTTAGCTTTCTTTACTGTTTGAACTGAAAGAAAATGTTAGTCTTTCTCAACTAAGTGGTTAGTGGCTCTGGTTTTTTAACTTCAGGGCCTCTGACTAGAAGTAAGTAGTGGAAAATGTTCAGGAAGCCGAATTTATTTTGGTTCACGGAACTGATGCTTTGGGCCTTTCTTCTGGTGACACACTTCCAATGAATCTTGATGATCTTGAGAAGATACCGGAGCAATGTGCTTCTAAGAAAATTCCTATGGTGGTAGCAAATCCTGATTATGTAACTATAGAGCCTGGGAATCTACGTGCTATGCCCGGTAAGAATGTTTTTCCTGCACTCATGCTTTTGCTGGTTGAGTTACTTTATACTTGAGGGCATGTGTTCTAAAAGGTGGATTCAGGATTTGAACTTTATGGCGTCGAGTTCGAAATTCTATCACAGCCCATTTGATTTACTGGTTCGAAATTTGTTAATATGGACTTAGTTAGTGAATTTTTTTAATACATGTAGAGTGAAATCTGGGTTCGGAGTCTGTTATAGATTGCCACCTTGTACCTTTTTTATTGGGCAGCCCGGTGCACGAAGCATTCCGTGTTCATGCAGGGTCTGGGGAAGTGCCGCATCCAAGGGTGTGTGATGTAGGCAGCCTACCCTAATGCAAGCATCAGTGCCTGATTCCACGGCTTGAACTCGTGACCTATAGGTCATAGGAAAACAACTTGACCGTTGCTCCAAGGCTGCCCTTCACTTTGTACCTTTTCTTTATACCCGAGAAATTTCCGAATTGGTGGATAATGGGGGCACCTCTATTCTTCTTTTCTTAAATACTAGGCTTTTCTTAAATTGGTGGATATTGTATTGTATTGTATTGTTAATTCAGATTCAATATTTGTTTGATTATTACATAAATTTCATTGTACTGTATAATCAAGTCTTTTGTTATACAAGAGCAGCCACGGCCAGCCAGGAAGTAAGGGCAGCCCGGTGCACTAAGCTCCCGCAATGCACAGTGTCTGGGGAAGGGCTAGACCACAAGGGTCTATTGTATGCAGTCTTACCTTGCATTTCTGCAAGAGGCTGTTTACACAGCTCGAACCCATGACCTCCTGGTCACGTTGCAGTAACTTTACTAGTTACGCCAAGGTTCCCTTCATGGCCAGCCAGCAAGTACTGAAGTAAAATCCAAACAAAGTTACCCATAAAACATCAGAAGAAAACAATCTGATTGATACTATTCTGATCATAAAACTACAATAGACTTTTTCAAACCTTTCTCCAATTCAGTTGGCAGTCACTCTCCTCCATTTGAAGTCTCAAACAAGACTTCAACTCGCGGACGATGACTGTTAACCACTCTGCAATCCCGTCTAATCTCACCTGGCCAGCCAGATTGCAAGTCACCCATCTTTATCATCCCTTCAACAAAAGCCTTAAAGAATTTCTCCTGACTTACACTAAATTCTCTTACATATTCCCTAGTAAAAGGATTAGTAAAAAGTGTTTGATCTGAATTCAAGAACCCTCTACCATTCACCAAGTCTTTGAAATATTGATTGTCAAATACTTCAGGTGTTGCATCCAAATCTCCTGTTACATTCCCATCTCCACCAAGTGGACAAAGCTTGTCTAACTTCTCTCTGAATCTTGGTTCAATGGTAGGATCAGGCCGGCCCGAGCCGGACTGATTATATAGCCTAAAGACAATAGAAAAACACCTTCCTTTGCCAATGGAGTGAGAACCAGAAAGTGCAACAAGATCTTTGATTGAGAGATTATATCTGTTGAAAAGATCAATGAGATATGTTGCATTTGATCTTGGACTTGGCATGATTTGGTTAGAATCTTCTTGACTTGCAGTTAAACTATCTAGCCTTCCCAATTTCACTTCCCAATTTGGACCTCCAGTCTGAGTAAAAGTTTAAAACAAATCAGATTCTCTGTTTTACCCTATGTTGCACGGACTCTCCAAAATGCTATCGCACTCGTGTCGGATCCTCCAAAAATACACCACTTTTGGAGGATCCGACACGTATCCGGCGATATTTTAGGAGAGTCGATGCAACATAGGTTTTACCAAGTAACTCAAAAGACAGCATAGTAAAAAGAATATGAAAAAGATAAGATTTGTCATCATAATACTAGTACAAAACTTGAAGTTCTTTTTCCCTTTCCTTTTATCCTATTCACTCCTCAATTCTAATGATACATAACAATGACAAAGAATTTAGTATACTCGTAATGAATTATTTGTGTTCCTCAAATTCCAGCAGAGACAAAACAAACACACTTGATCTTTTCTTATCTGTACTTTTGATGGGCAACATTACATATTACCTGTGCTGGTGGAAGATAACAAATACGGGGTGAAAAATAGTAAAGGTACGCACAATCATCCCGAACACCACCATAATTGGGTTCCTTTGGTTTACATTAAGCTTACTTTGACCTTATCAAATTTATATAATATATACTCCCTCTGTTTCAAAAAAATTGACAATGTTTCCTTATTAGTCCGTTTGAAAAAGATTGACACATTTCACTATTTCTTTAATAAAAAGCAGTTATTATTACACCACACAAATGTTATGGCTTATTTAAGATCAAATATCTCAAAAATCTTCTATTCTTTATTAAAGTTTATGTCAAGTCAAAGCAAAACAATTTTTTTGAAACCGAGGGAAATTTTAAAAAAAAAAAAAAAATTAAGGTTACTATGAGATACATATATTTTATCCTTCTTCTTCTCCTACTCACCCCCCCCCCCCCCAACCCAAACCCCTTCCAAGCTACAAAAGCTCATAGAAGAAGAGCTACAAAATGGAAAACCTCCCCCTCCCCCCCTCCCCCCCTCCAAAAAAAATGATTTTCTTTTTCCTTTTTTAGAAATGGAAGTTGAAAAGATGAGAATAAAGTTACCAGAACAACAGCATCTCTGGCAGCCATGATTAAAAGATCAGCACAAGAAACAACACCAGGGCAGGCTCTTTCCAGTTCCTCTTTAACTTCATCTACAACTTCATAAGACCTCAGTGAATTTATATTTGATAAAGCCAGTTTTTCTCCAAGCATATTTGGTGTATCATCCAACAACAAAGAAGCATCACATCCCTAAAAAAAAAAGAATACAAAAATTAACCCAAAAACAAGAATTTTCAAATACAGAAAAAAAAAAATGGATTCTTGAAATTTTTACTATTACATTAACAAAGCAATCATGAAACTGCAATCTCATCACTGAGGCTAAGCTTCTAGGTTCTCTTTTCATTGCTTTTTTCATTACATTTTTGACTATAAATTCAGCTTCTGGGCAAGTTTCTGTGTAAAAACCTGGCCTAAGTGTAGCAGCAGCCATGGCTTCAAAGGTCAAGTTTATGAGGATGAAGAAGAAAAGAAGAGTATAAGACATTCTTGATTCTTGAATATTTTTTACTAGTGTTTAATTTTTGTATTGGTTCTTGAAAAGGGAGATGAATGGTATAGGGAAAAATTCCTGATTTGCATGATTTGTCAGTATTATATAGGGGAGACAAATAGGCCAATTGTGAAGAGTTTGTTTTGGTTGGGTGATAAATAGGGTGTGTAGGGTATAGTCATGACCTCTGCATAATTCTGGAAATCACTTTTGTCATTTATTTTCTGATTTTTCAACTAACTGAATCCACTTGTTGTATGAGTAGGACTTAGGAGTAGTATTTTTGTTTATAACCATATGGTATTTTATGTGTACTGTTGGATTAACCCAGATTCATATCACGTAAAATTAATTAAAAGGGAAACTGTTACTAGTCAATTAATATAGATTCATATCGTGTAAGACTACGTAAAAGGGGAGGGTCACCAATAATTTGTTTCATTTATAGAGCTCGAACCCTGTATTTCTGATTAAGTGAAAGATTATATGATTTACATTCTTGTCTAATTTTGTTCTATTTTTGAAAGATTCTCCTTTTTATGCCGGCATCATTAGTATTAATCTCATATTTTCGTATTTCCTTATCCGCGAATTTCCTTTATTATATATTATTTTTCGCTTCGAATAATCTATCACCTTATCACTTTTGCTCGTTGTTGTTACTATTTGTTTCTATTTCTTTTTATTTTTTCCTTGAGCCAGAGGTCTATTTGAAACAACATCTCTACCTCCGTAAGATAGAGGTAAGGTATGTATGCACTCTATCCTCTTCAAACCCCACTTTGTAAAATTATACTGAGTTTGTTGTTGTTTAGTATTTATGCTACTAATAGAAGTAGTTTTCAAAAGTGATTTAAGGTTGAAGATTCTTTTATTATATTTAGATCTAAATCCAAAATAAATGTGAACAATGCAAGTTAAAGGTAAGTTTATATTAATTACTTGATTAATATTAGGAAATGGTTAAGGATAATTCAGATAATGTGAATGAACTAAACAAGGGCGTAACAGAGTTTATTTGTACAAAATTATTTGATTTATTAAACCAAGAAATCAAATAAAAAAGTGACCACTAGTTAACTAGAGGTGTCAATATGGGCGGGGTGGGGCTAGCCCATTCCAGTCCATGTGGGCTTTAGTAATTGACGGGCTGGATTGGGCTAGCCCACCATTTTGATGGGCCTCATAATAGTCAGCCCACCCCAGCCCTATGTGGGTCGCGGGCCTCCACGGGCCGACCCATCATTTTTTTAAATATAATTATATATATTTTTTAAGTTCTAACCTAAAAAAGATAAATATTTAAACGTTAAAAAAATTTTATTGAAAAAATTTCACAGAACTTAATAACTTTCTATACTTTTCCAATATATCACAATAAATACTAAAAAAGTAAGAGACAAGACTATATTTCATTCACTAAAAGTCAAAACTCAAAAAAAAATATTCAAGAGAACGTCCATGACGCTTATGGGATATCCAACACACACATCATCTTCATCAAACACATTTAAATCCACTTATGAGAAGGTTGGCATAACATCTTTACTTTCATCTACATTTGCAATTCGTATGCAATATTAATTTGTTAAATATTAAGAATAATTAAAATTTTAAAATTAATTAATGTTTTAAGACTTTGATCTTTTAATATGATGAGCTTAATAAACTTTAAGCTTGGGATACTCTTCTTGTTATTTTTTGTGTCATATATTTTTTATATTTTATATATTTTAAATACGTATTTTTATTAGGCCCACGGGTCGGCCCAACGCAGCCTCAGTCAATCCTCACGGGCCACGGGCTTACTCAGGCCGGGCTTAAAAGCCTCGGTTTTAAATGGGCTCCAAAAATCCTAGCCCAACCCTGATTAAAATCCTCGTTTACTCGGGCTAAGCCCATATTGACGGCTCTATAGTTAACAACCAAAACCAATAGTAATTAAAGTTAAGTCACAAAAGTTAAAAGAATAATAATTGGAAAAAAAACAGATATTCACGTTATCACTCACGTGGAACACAATAAGCGAGTTGATAATTGTGCGCAACCAGCCAAATCAAGAAATGAACCCAATTTATTCAAATTTTAAGGAAAAAATAATAATAATTTAGTCAAGTATCCCTTAATGCTATTAAATAATTTTATTAAATAAACATAACAAAACAACAGATAAAGTGAAATTTAGGCACATGGTCAATTCTTCGTTTTGACACAAAAATTAAAAAATAAAAAAATTCTCTTTGTATTCTCAAATGTCGAAATACCCACCAACCAATGGAAATTAAATCATTGTCCTGGCCTTATTAAAACAATGAAAATTAGTAACTGAAAGTTTTAATACTTGTTTTAACTAATCAGATTAGTTTTGCTGATACAAGCAAAAGCTCGTTTTAGGCATTTTTCTGCCTCTTAAAACTAATTCAAAACATGCTATACATGACCAAACCTACAGCAAAATTGAGCCAAATTAAATGCTGATGTTTAGTTTAATAGAGAAATATTGATACTCTTCCACAACAAAGGATTAGAAAATTAATAAATAAACTTTTGAGCAATATAATATGTGATATATATCGACACATATCGTCTTCACATATTTTCTTTCCTTTTTTGCACTTTAATTTACTTTTGATAACTCTAGTATTCTGTCAAATGTATGTACCTTGACTAATACATCTCACCTATACAAATACCGAATAACTCCATCCTTTTCTTCACTTAAATTTATTTTTAATAACTCTGGTGTTCTGTCAAATTTGCATGTACCTCGAATGAAATCAAATATTGTTCAATCTATTGGCTTTCTCAATCCGTTTTTAGCATATTTGAGGATCTATTTACCTCATATATTTTCTATTTTTACTAAATTTACATTTATAAATCGTAAAAAGTTAAAAGATAAAATGGTATTTCATCTTTTTTCATTGATTTAAGATCTTAAGTGGAGAAAATAGGAGGGAGAAGGAAAGTGGATTATAGTCCCCAAAAGTAAAAAAATGTGCAAATGGGCACGACCTCCCACATCGCATAATAGATAAGGAAGCATATATCCTAGTTACTACTTTTGATTAAAAAATAATGACTTTTTAACTTTAGATAATGTTGGAGATTTGGTCTTATTCTTACATAATCTGCTTTCATGATAACGTCATCTCCACTTGTATGATAATTGACCGGATATATATATATANTGAACAACCTCTTCTATTGAATTCCAATAGACAAAATGTCCACCATCTGTTTTGATGTAGTATATATATATATATATATATGGGTTTTGCTAACATACTACATGAAGGTAATATGTTAGCACCCTACCCATTTTTTATTTTACATAAATGTCCCTGCCACCTCAATAAGTGCTTAGCCTTTTTAGTCTTTTCACCGAAATTCTCCCACTTCACTTAATGCCCTAAAATTTATATTTTCAAGACCCTCCCGCTAAATCGCGCATTTACTGTACATAACTGGCGGAAAAAAAGGGACCAAGCAACCATTGCTCTTCTATGAAATTCCAAGGTTATTTCTTAAGTTTTCTCTTCTTCCAACATTGACTAGTGCATAATCGAGGTAAGCATATACTAGTATTTTGCTACTTTTTCATTTGTTGATCAAATTTTGGGTTAAAAATATATTTTACTTTTGAAACAGAGGTGTCCAGTGATTAAAGAATTTTTAGTTTATATTTGCTTTGTGCCTTCCAATTTGTTTCTTGCTTTTTGATTTATAACACAAATTTACAGTTTCAGTGAACTGATTCTATAGTTGGATTACTTAGTGTGACAAAATTATTTCTTTTGACGGAATTAAAAAATACAGGTTTTTAACAATACCAGTGATTCGACAATAGGAGTTTCAAGAAGCCATTGTCCATGTGGTGATATTGAGTGCTTTATTAATGGAGATACAGTTGTAGGAACTATTACAACTTCAAATGAGGAACTTAAAAAAGAGAATGTTATTCATATTAGCGATGGTGATTTGCAAATAGGAAAAGTGTTTGATAGTGATGATGAAGCTTACAATTACTATATGAATTTTGCTAAAAGTTTTGGTTTTTCAGTTAGACGTGATCGCCATTCAGGAAGTGTAGAATATCCTATGGGAATTTATAAAAAGGATTATGTTTGTCATCGAGCTGGTAGCCCTCGTCCTCAAAAGGTAGTTGAAAAAGAACGACAAAGAAATCGAAAATCTTCCAGATGTAGCTGTAAAGCCAAGATGTCCATCGCCAAAGATATATTTGATGGCATCACTCGTTGGACAGTGGTGTATTTTGATAATGTTCACAATTATGAACTTTTGAGTGATAAAGAGGTACGATTTGCCCCGCTTATCGAAATATTGACATTGTTGATCAAACACGAATTACACTTCTTGCAAAAGCTGGTTGTTCAATAAGTTTAATCAGAAGAGTGATTGAATTAGAAAAGGGAGTAGATCCAGGCCAATTGCGTTTCAGAGAAAAAGATATAAGGAACTTTGTTCAATCAGAAAGTTCAACTAATATTGAAAGTGATGCCCTGGAGCTATTGAAAATATGCAAGAGCTTGAAAGACAGAGATGTTGATTTTCAATATGATTTCACTGTTGATGGATGTGAAAGACTCGAACATGTCATATAGGCATTCGGAGACTCGAACATGTCATTTGTCGATGGATTTCCAATAGATGAATTGATCTCTCAGTTTGACCTTGGATCAGATAGGCATATAAAATTGCTATATTTAAATCGTGCATCTTGGGCACTGCCATACTTGAAGGGATACTTTTTTGCTGGAATGACAACGATTGGACGCTCAGAATCTATTAATGCATATTTGAAAAGATTTTTACATGCAAGACAAAGTTTAAAAGAATTTGTTGAGCAGGTTGCTACTGCAGTTAGTATAAGAAACCATGCTGGTGAAGAGGCAACAATGCGGCAAAAGTATTACAATCCTCAAATTAAGACATTCATGCCGATGGAGAAACATGCATCAAAAGTTATCACGCCCTTCGCCTTTAAGTTGTTACAAGATGAGATGATACTTTCTGTTGAGTATGGTCTATTTCCACATAGTGATGGATCATATCTTGTGCGTCACTACAGCAAAACAGATGGTGGACGTTTCGTCTATTGGAATTCAATAGAAGAGGTTGTTCAATGTTCTTGCCAAGAGTTTGAATTTTCAGGAATTTTGTGCAGGCATTCTATTCGAGTACTTAGTGCTCATAACGATTTCATGTTACCTGATAAATATTTATTGGCTAAGTGGAGGCAAGAAAACCCATTGGTTCTAAAGTTTACTCATATGATGAAATCCAGTAATGATAACAACGAGTTCCAGAGTCTTCATTCTACATTCAGAGATTTGACTCTTGAATCTTTAAAGACAAAAGGTCGTCTTGAATATGCTAAGAAGGAATGGCAAAGAGTGCTGCAAATTGTTCAATGTTTTCCTAAAAATGAGCGTATGAGTGAAGAGCATGAACATGTTTCTATTAGTCAATCTATAGAGAGCAATTCTCTAGATGAAGATTATCACATTGAAAATCCACAACAATCTCAGACAAAGGGAAGAAAAAAAGAAAAAAAGTTAGTTGGGGGCATTGAAGCTGCAAAGAAACTAAGATATTGCAAGGTTCCTAATTGCGGTGGAACTGGCCACGACTCAAGAAATTGTCTACTGAAAAAGAAAATTTCAGAAATTCCAGCAACTCAATCTCCTAACAAGTAAGTATATGAGTTTCATAATATCTAATCTCTTGTTAAATAAAAATACTCATAATGCATACAAACTGAAATAAAAATGTTATTTTGGTTGCAGGATTCTAAAAGGATGGACAAAGAAGCTCTAAGGTGATCCAACTATGAAAAAGTCCTTTTGCTTACTAGAATCAGTCATTGTACATCATAGTTTGTTGATCTCAAGTTGAATTGTGTAGAGATCAAAAATTACAAGAAATTATTTTCTGTTTATGAACAAGAAATCAGCTGTCGTACATTATTTTTGTGAATAGCGACATCTTTTATTTCATGTAAATTTTGTTTTAGATGAGTACAAGAGGAGGGGCTTTAATCAATGTGTTTTCATCTCTTACTACTTAATTTGAACAAGAAATCTTTTGCTCATCAGAACAATATATTGTATACCAGATCAATTATTTGAATAGGAATATGCTTTATTCCATGTAAAAACTGGTTCAGATGTACAAGAGGAGGGGGACTCAAGCCTAACCTCCAATGTTACTTTTGGTAGAAGAGAACATCCTCTCTTACAAAATTTCAAGAATAAGCTACTAGTTTCTAAAGCTAAATTCATGAAGGAGAATCTCTTCATTGTAGAATTTATAAGTGCTATGAATCTAAATATTTCTTGAGCTTCAAAAATATCAAACTTTTCAGCAATCATGCCTTCCAGCTACTATCCATCTTCAATTACATAGAACTGACTTCTATGCTGCAAAAGAAAAGAGTTACACCCATCTAGTTATTTATCCATCCAGTTATGAACATGAAACATTCTAATTCCCAATTGTAAATTGTAGGAAGTAATTAAAAATATAAATAACCCAAGGAAAAATAATTGACTTACAATCTAGTGAAATACGCCTCCAACCTTCACCCTTCTTACGCTTTCCGTCATCCATAGGGAGCTAATAAAATTATACGAACTCTACCAAACAAGACCAACATCGCCGCAAAATGAATTGTAGTTGTGAAAAATAAAATCCTAGAATTTAAGGACGAAGGCAAGAAGAAGAAAACAGAACATATCTGCGTCCTGAAGCAGATCTTGAAAATATATTTTTAGGGCATTATTTGAAGTGGTACTGAACTGGAAGATTACCTCAAAAAGTGGTAACACAAATTCACACAACTCCAAAACTGGTAATAGTTCTTAGTCTTAGGAAGAGAAAGAAAAAAAACCAGAAGAGGGAGAAGAGAAGGGGCGTGGATGGAGGACGAACTAGATGGGGAAAGAACATGACTTGGCTTTAGTGTTTATCTGAAAGGACAAAAATACTCTTTTTATTTGTGAGTTGCCATTGCATCATTAAGGGTATTTATGAAAAATAAAAATTGGGTAGGGTGCTAACATACTACCTTCATGTAGTATGTCAGCAAAACCCTATATATATATATATATATATATATATATATATATATATATATATATATATATATATATATGTACCGACATAGTAAAAAATATATATTATTAGTGTGTTTTAACTCGTAATAGAAGGTAGTCTTTTATTTTTTAAATGACTAATTTCACGTGTTATGATCATTTACATGTAATTATCATCCACCAACCGGTAAAAAAAAAAGGAGTTGCAATTGTATAATATTATATGTATAATTCATGTGTAATATGTGTACTATAATTATATTTAATTAATCTTAGAATATTCAGAAATGTAGTGTAATGGTCCAAATTGTAAGGTCCTTGTTGCCTTATGTCAATGAAATGTAGCTTAAGAAGAGAAAAGCCAAACAATAGCCAGGTCCCCTATATGTCATTTTACACAAATATGTGTATTGTGACACATCCTTATGTAGGAAAATAATTGACAAAAACCTAACTATAGTCTATAGGTACGTCATTTTTCAATATTACTTTTACGTACAAGATTTTTTAGCACAAAATCGGCAAAAAAAAGAAAGTTACATTTCAAAAGTTCTATTTGGAAGAATTATTTGAACATTCTTCGTACGTAGCATAATTTCTTTCTCATATTTATCGACGAACATTATTGAGAGACAAATTATATTGTATCAAGGAAAAGAATGAGATATTTTTCTCTAACGAATGGGAGGTAAACAGATATTTCCTTAAATTGGTCATTATTTTGTAAGCAGCTAATAATATAATCAAGTATTGAATATTTTACCTAAATAGGTGCGCATTTAATTAGTGCGTAGCATAAGATTCGATTTTAACTAGTACTTAAAGGTATGGCCTATCGACCAATAAAGTACATAGGTCTAAATCACGGAGAAATTCAAAAATAGCCAGATTTACAAGTGGTCGTTCAAAAATAGCGCAGTTTCAAAAGTAATCGAAATCTAGCCACTTTTTATGTAAAGATAAATCTGAGAGAAAATATTGTTCAAAACCCGGAAAATACGCCAGTATATTATGCTGGAGTTCCAGCATAAGTATACTTGAACTCCAGCATATTATATTGGAGTTCCAGGATAAGTATGCTGGAACTCCAGCATAATATGATGGAGTTCCAGAATAAGTACACTAGAACTCCAGCATAATATACTGGAGTTCCAGCAAAGTATATCGGTCCAGTATAATATGCTGGAAGTTCATAAACAAGTGCTCGAATCTCCAGTATATTATGCTGGAACTTTTCGTGTGTTGGAGTTCCAGCATAATATGCTGGAAGTTCATACACAGGTGCACCGAACTCCAGTTTATTATGCTGGACCGGTCTCTGTTGCAGCAAAATAGTGGCTATTTTTCATTGACTTGGTAAACGCTGGCTATTTTTGAATGACCAGTCCGAAAACTGATTAGATCGTGCTATTTTTACTCTAAATCATGATAAATTAAGGTCCAAAACACAACATACACACACACATACAAAAATATTAAGTGATTTTTTTTTGTCTGTCTAAGTTTTGGTGCTCACCGGATAAAATTGTGATAGGAAACGGATACCAGTTATTGAAATAATTAAGTGAGACACGAGTTGAGCCAGACATTTCTAACTTGTCATTCTACCATTTTCTTTCATATTGGACCCCAACGGCCAACACTATACCTAAAAGAATGAAAACCTCAGTAATCAACATATGTATAAATTTTACTTAATGTTGAAAAGTGGTAAAATTCAGTGGCGGAGCTATATGGATTCAAGGGTGTCAATCTATACCTTTTCGTCGGAAAGTTACACTCTATAGCTAGATGATTCTTTTTATGCATATATACTACACATTGACACTCTTTAACTTCTCTATCGATTTACTTCTTTATATTTTGACCGCGTTAGTGAAAATTTTGGCTCGCCCACGAGTAAGAACTAAGGTGCTATAGCTACAAGAATTTGATTGCTTAACAAATCATTATTAGACTTAATACTAACGATATCCTTCACACTAATGATATGATCGCACGTGTCCATCACTTTATGGTCAGTGGAGAACTTTGTGGAAATGTGACCATTTATTGAATGCCAAATCTAAAAATTCAGCCTATATTTACCCAAGCTAGGGGACTGGTGATTGTTGGGAAAATGGGGAACAAATAAGAAGCATAATTGGCATCCACAAAACTGTCTGTTGGAAGGAGGATAGAATTTGTTCCCATTTGGAATGTCAAACATGATTGCCATCAAGAACCAACAAAGGCAGTTTGTTTGGAGGGTTGTTCGTATTGTTTCATAACGTATTATATTATAAGCAAAATATTTTAAAATCCTTTAAATTTGTGTTACGATCCGAATTTCTCATCGTCAAAACCGTGATGGCGGCTAACATTGCACTCGCTAGGCAAGCCAATGTTATAGAATATCTCACCTTTTTCTTTTACATTTTATAATTAAAACTTAACAAAAATAAATCAGCGAAATTAAATGCGGAAGAACACAGTTTAAAAGATTATCTTTACACTAATAACAAAACCGTAATAAATTCCACCCAGAATTGGTGTCACAACTCACGAACAGTCTACGAATACTACAAATAATGGTCTGAACGAAAAGTTTACATCTGTCTCGGAAATAGATAAAACAGAAATGAAATAGGATAGAAGGGGACGCCATGGCCTGCGGACGCATGCAGGACTACCTTGGGTCTCCGGGAAGCAGTGATAGCAACCAACCTCACGATCAGCCACTAGCTCCAAAATCTGCACAGAAAGTGCAGAGTGCAGTATTAGTACAACCGACCCCATGTACTGGTAAGTGCCGAGCCTAACCTCGACGAAGTAGTGATGAGGCTACGGCGGGGCATACAGCATATACAACCTGCAACAGTTTATGCTAACAGAAAGGAAATACAAAAAGTAATAAAGCAATAACTGGCATTAAATAAACTCGAAACCCAAATGTTCTACTAGTATTCAGCTATAACCAACCCTTAAAGGTGTTTCAACATCACAGTAATGGGCCTTAACAGAAATGAAAACATAATAACAATTGATGCGGCGCGCATCCCGATCCCAACATATAAACAACAACAGTATCAATATTCACCCTTATTTCTCCTTGTTGCGGCGTGCAACCCGATCCCAGCTGTCCATCCTTATTACTCCTCAACACATATCACCCTTATTCCTCCTGTTGCGGCGCGCAACCCGATCCCACATGTCCACCCTTATTACTCCGTGTTGCGGCATGCAACCCAATCCCACCAGACAATCACATTTCACCCTTATTCCTCCTGTTGCGGCGTGCAACCCGATCCCAATATATATTTCAGCACCAAACATAAAAGAATAAAGACAAGAGTTTCACAAGCTAACTCAAATTCCCCACATTACTTATACCTCAATCCACACAATGGAATATCACTACGATTATGAAACTTCACCAATGGAAACTACTCAGCGAGACCAACCAAGGTGCACCATAAGGCACCAATAAATCAATATAAGCCAACAAGGTAATAAAATGAAGCTACGAAACCAATAATACTTCAACAGGAACATCAACAGTTAACATGAAGCAATTAAATAATTCAATAAAGAGAACAATAGTTAACATGAAGCAACTAGACATGGAAATATTTATGAGCAAGTAGCAATTGAGGCAGAAAAGCAAGATATAGGGTAACGGGGAAAGGAAACGGGCTAAACAAGTAATTTGGTGACGCATAGGTACTCGTCACCACACCTATACGCCACACACATGATATTTCACATAGCAAGCAAGTCGGGGATCCCTACTCCCTCAAGTCAAGGTTATACCAAACACTTACCTCAAGCCAGCGTGTATTTCAAAGCTCAACCACCGTTTTACCTCTCGATTCCACCACCAATTCACTCGTATGTAACCAATATTAACTTAATAATATCAATAAATGCTAAAGAAACCAATTTCAGTACACAATTATAGATTTTCCAACATTTTCCCAAAAAGTCAAAAATCGACCCCGGGCCCGCTTGGTCAAAACTCAAAGTTCGGATCAAAATCCGATCACCATTCACCCCCGAGCCCGGATATACAATTAGTTTCGGAATCCGACCTCAAATTGAGGTCCAAATCCCCCAAATTCGAAATTCCTAAATTCTACCCAAGAACACCCAAATTTCCAATGAAAAATCCTAGATTTTGAGATGAAATCATGTAAAAAGATGAAATAGATTGAAGAAAATGAGTTAGAAATCACTTGCCTATGATTTTGAGAAGTTTGAGTCTTTGAAAAATCGCCTAGGGAGGTTTAGGGTTCGAAAATTTGAGAAATGAGTTCAAAATCCCGACTAAGTTATGTTTTACATAGTTGCAGGTATCGCATTTGCGATCACAGGTTCGCAAATGCGAACTCGCAAATGCGACCAAGGCTTCGCAAATGCGAAGCTTGGCCTGGCATGTTACCTTCGCAAATGCGAACCATTTGGTCACAATTGCGAAACTCCCCTAGCCCTGTCTTCTTCGCAAATGCGAAGAGCTGTTCGCAATTGCAAACACTGGCCTCCATAGCTACTCTTCGCAAGTGCGATGAGTAGGTCGCAAATGCGAACCCAACAGTGGTCGCAATTGCGAGACAGAGGCTCAGCGATAGAACTAAACCTGCAATAATTTTTACCAATTCTAAAACACTCCGAAGCCCTTCTAAAACTCATCCGAGCCCTCGGGGCTCTAAACCATGCATACAAGTCTAAAAACATCATACGGATTTGCTCGTGCGATCAAATCGCCAAAATAACATCTTAAACAACGAATTTAACACCAAAACTCATAAAATTTCAAGATAGTTCAAAATTTCTAACTTTTCAACCAAAGGTCCGAATTACATCAAAACACCTCCGTTTTCCACCAAATTTCACAAACACGCCTTAAATATTATATCAAACATGTACCGGGCTACGGAACCAAAATACGGGCCCGATCCCAGCGAAATCACACACTATTCCATTTCAAAAATCCTTATATTTTCCAGCAAATAATTTTCTTCAAAAATTCATTTCTCGGGCTAGGGACCTCGGAATTCGATTCCGGGCATACGCCCAAGTCCCATATTTTTCTACGAACCCTCCGGGACTGTCGGAACACGGGTCCGGGTCCGTTTACCCAAAATGTTGACCGAAGTCAACTAAAATCATATTTTTAAGCCAAAAATCATTATTTCTTAGATTTTTCACACAAAAGCTTTCCGGTATCGCGCCCGAACTGCGTACGCAAATCGAGGAGAGATAAAAGGAGGTTTTCAAAGCCTCAGAACATGGAAACGGATTATAAAACAAAAGATGAAACAAAAGATGACCTTTTGGGTCATCACATTCTCCACCTCTAAAACAGTCGTTCGTCCTCGAACGGACATAGAAAAGTACCCGAGTCGGTGAAAAGATGGGGATATCGGCTCCGCATATCGGACTCGGACTCCCAGGGAAGCTGCCTCAACAGGCTGACCTCTCTACTGCACACGAACCGACGAATAACTCTTCGATCTTAACTGTGGAACCTGCCGGTCTAGAATAGCTACCGGCTCCTCCTCGTAGGTCAAATCCCGGTCCAACTGAACAGTGCTGAAGTCTAACACGTGCGATGGATCGCTGTGATACTTCCGAAGCATGGACACATGAAACACTGGATACACAACTGATAAACCCGGCAGCAACGCAAGTCTGTAAGCCACCTCTCCCACTCGATCAAGGATCTCAAAAGGCCCGATGAACATAGGGCTTAGCTTTCCCTTCTTCCCAAATCTCATCACGCCCTTCATGGGCGACACCGAAGCAACACTCGCTCTCCGACCATGAATTCCACATCACGAACCTTGCAGTCGGCATAACTCTTTTGCTTGGACTGAGCTGTACTAAACCTATCCTGAATGATCTTAACCTTGTCCATGGCATCCGTACTAAATTTGTACCCAGCAACCGAGCCTCTCCCGGCTCAAACCACCCAACTGGCGATCGACACCGTCCACCATATAATGCCTCATAGGGAGCCATCTGGATGCTCGACTGATAGCTATTGTTGTAGGCAAACTCCGCTAACGGCAAGAACTGATCCCAAGAGCCTCCAAAGTCAATAACACAGGCGCGAAACATATCCTCAAAAATTTGAATAGTACGCTCTGACTGCCCGTCCGTCTGAGGATGAAACGCGGTGCTCAACTCGACCGGCGTACCCAACTCACTCTGTACTGCCCTCCAGAAATGCAAGGTAAACTGCGAACCTCGGTCCGAAATGATGGACACGGGCACACCATGAAGGCGAACAATCTCCCGGATATAGATCTCAGCTAACCGCTCCGAGGAATAGGAATTCCACAAGGATGAAATGCGCTGACTTAGTCAGCTTATCAACAATAAACCATACCGCATCGAACTTCCTCTGAGTCCGTGGGAGTCCAACAACGAAGTCCATGGTGATACGCTCCCACTTCCACTCAAGAATCTCAATCTGCTGAAGGAAACCACCAGGTCTATGATGCTCGCACTTTACCTGCTGACAATTCAAACACCGAGCTACATACGCAACAATATCCTTCTTCATCCTCCTCCACCAGTAATGCTGCAGCAAGTCCTGATACATCTTAGCGGCGCCTGGATGAATAGAGTACCGGGAACTATGGGCCTCCTCTAGAATCAACTCATGAAGTCCATCCACATTAGGCACACAAACTTGACCCTGCATCCTCAAAACTCCATCATCCCCAACTGTAACCTGGTTGGCACCACCATGCCGCACTGTGTCCCTAAGGACTAGCAAATGAGGATCATCATACTGCCGATCTCTGATACGCTCAAATAACGAAGACCGAGCGACTGTGCAGCTAGAAGACGACTAGGCTCGGAAACATCCAACCCCACGAACTGATTGGCCAAAGCCTGAACATCCAAAGCAAGCGGTCTCTCACCGACCGGAATATATGCAAGACTGCCCGTACTGACTGACTTTCTACTCAAAGCATCGTCCACCACATTGGCCTTCCCCGGGTGATATAAGATGGTGATATCATGTCTTTCAATAGCTCCAACCACCTTCTCTACCTCAAATTCAGCTCCTTCTACTTGAACAAATACTGCAGACTCTTGTGATCCGTGAACACCTCACATGACACGCCATATAAATAATGCCTCCAAATCTTTAGCGCGTGAACAATGGCTGCTAGCTCCAAATCATGAACTGGATACTTCTTCTCGTGAATCTTCAACTGCCACGAAGCATATGCAATAACCTTGCCATTCTGCATCAACACCGCACCAAGTCCAATACGAGATACGTCACAATATACTGAAAATAGCCCTGAACCTATGGGCAAAACCAACACCGGCGACGTAGTCAAAGCTGTCTTGAGCTTCTGAAAGCTCGCCTCACACTTGTCCGACCACCTGAACGGCGCATCTTCTGGGTCAACCTGGTCATCGGGGATGCTATAGATGAAAACCCCTCCACAAACCGATGGTAATAACCCGCCAAACCCCGAAAACTCCGGATCTCTGTAGTTGATGTGGGTTTAGGCCAGTCCTTGACCGCCTCAACTGGCTGAGTTGCTGGAGTCTGAAACTGGGGAGCCATCTGCTCCAGAGTGTGAGTAGCGGGAGTCTATGCTCCTCCCCCAGCCCGAGAGACAGCTGGTGCTACTGGAAGTATGCCTGCCTGAGTGACACTCTCCATAAGGCCCACTAGACGGACCAAAGCATCCTGAAGCACCGAGGTAGCGATGACCCCCTCTGGAACCTGAGCTGGACCTGCTGGAATGGTCTGGGCTAGAACCTCGTCATCAAACTCAACCTGAGGCTCTGCCGCTGGAGCTGCTGCTCGAGCACTGGGCTGAGCCCTGCCCCTGCCTCGGCCTCATCCTCTGCCTCTCGTAGGAGTTGCCACTGGGGGCTCGGGCTGCTGATCAGCTGATGAAGCGGTACGCGTTCTCGCCATCTGCGAAAGAACAGAGTAGAGAGCTCAATTAGCATTGAGAGATCAAACCGCACGACAGAGATGAATAGAAGTGAAATTGTTCCTAACTTTGTAGCCTCTGGGGGATAAGCACAGACGTATCCATACGGATCACTCAGACTCTACTAAGTTTGTCCATGAATTGTGAGACCTAAGCAAACTAGAGATCCGATACCAACTTGTCACGACCCGAATTTCCCACCGTCGGGACCGTGATGGCGCCTAACAGTGCACTCGCTAGGCAAGCCAACGTTACAGAATATCTCACCTTTTTCTTTTACCTTTTTATAATTAAAACTTAACAAAAATAAATCAGCGGAATTAAATGCGGAAGAACACAGTTTAAAAGATTATCTTTACACTAATAACAAAACCGTAATAATTCCACCCAGAACAGGTGTCACAACTCACGAATAGTCTACGAATACTACAAATAATGGTCTGAATGAAAAGTTTATATCTGTCTCGGAAATAGATAAAATAGAAATGAAATAGGATAGAAGGGGACGTCAGGGCCTGCGGACGCCTGCAGGACTACCTTGGGTCTCCGAGAAATAGTGATAGCAACCAACCTCATGATCAGCCACTAGCTCCAAAATCTGCACAGAAAGTGCAGAGTGCAGTATCAGTACAACCGACCCCATGTACTGGTAAGTGCCGAGCCTAACCTCGACGAAGTAGTGATGAGGCTACGGCGGGGCATACAGCATATACAACCTGCAACAGTTTATGCTAACAGAAAGGAAATACAGAAAGTAATAAAGCAATAACTGGCATTAAATAAACTCAGAACCCAAATGTTCTACTAGTATTCAGCTATAACTAATCCTTAAGGGTGTTTCAACATCACAGTAATTGGCCTTAATAGAAATGAAAACATAATAAAAACTGATGCGGCGCGCATCCCGATCCCAACATATAAACAACAACAGTATCAATATTCACCTTATTCCTCCTTGTTGCGGCGTGCAACCTGATCCCACATGTCCACCCTTATTACTCCTCAACACATATCATCCTTATTCCTCATGTTGCGGCGTGCAACCCGATCCCACGTGTCCACCCTTATTACTCCTTGTTGCGGCGTGCAACCCAATCCCACCAGACAATCACATTTCACCCTTATTCCTCCTGTTGCAGCGTGCAACCTAATCCCAATATATATTTCAGCACCAAACACAAAAGAATAAAGACAAGAGTTTGACAAGATAACTCAAATTCCCCACATTACTTACACCTCAATCCACACAATGGAATATCACTACGATTATGAAACTTCCCCAATGGAAACTACTCAGCGAGACCAACCAAGGTGCACCATAAGGAACCAATAAATCAATATAAGCCAACAGGGTAATAAAATGAAGCTACTAAATCAATAATACTTCAACGGGAACATCAACAGTTAATATGAAGCAATTAAATAATTCAATAAAGAGAACAACAGTTAACATGAAGTAATTAGACATGGAAATATTTATGAGCAAGTAGCAATTAAGGCAGGAAAGCATGATATAGGGTAACGGGGAAAGGAAACGGGCTAAACAAGTAATTTGGTGATGCATAGGTACCCGTCACCACACTTATACGCCACACACATGATATTTCACATAGCAAGCAAGTCGGGGATCCCTAGTCCCTCAAGTCAAAGTTAGACCAAACACTTACCTCAAGCCAACGGGTATTTTAAAGCTCAACCACCACTTTACCTCTCGATTCCACCATCAATTCACTCGTATATAACCAATATTAACTTAATAACATCAATAAACGCTAAAGAAACCAATTTCAATACACAATTATAGATTTTCCAACATTTTTCCCAAAAAGTCAAAAATCGACCCCGGGCCCGCTTGGTCAAAACTCAAAGTTCGGATCAAAACCCGATCATCCATTCACCCCCAAGCCCGGATATACAATTGGTTTCGGAATCCGTCCTCAAATTGAGATCCAAATCCCCCAAATTCAAAATTCCTAAATTCTACCCAAGAACACCCAAATTTCCCATGAAAAATCATAGATTTTGAGATGAAATCATGTAAAAAGATGAAATAGATTGAAGAAAATGAGTTAGAAATCACTTACCTATGATTTGGAGAAGTTTGAGTCTTTGAAAAATCGCCTAGGGAGGTTTAGGGTTCGAAAATTTGAGAAATGAGTTCAAAATCCCGACTAAGTTATGTTTTACACAGTTGCAGGTATCGCATTTGCGATCACACGTTCGCAAATGCGAAGCTTGGCCTGGCCTGTTACCTTCACAAATGCGAACCATTTGGTCGCAATTGCGAAACTCCCCTAGCCCTGTCTTCTTCGCAAATGCGAAGAGCTTTTCGCAATTGCGAACACTGGCCTCTACAGCTACTCTTAGCAATTGCGATGAGTAGGTCGCAAATGCGAACCCAACAGTGGTCGCAAATGCGGGGCTTGATCTCGCAATTGCGAGATCAGAGGCTCAACGACAGAACTAAACCTGCAATAATTTTTACCAAGTCTAAAACACTCCGAAGCCTATTTAAAACTCATCTGAGCCCTCGGGGCTCTAAACCATGCATACAAGTCTAAAAACACCATACGGACTTGCTCGTGCGATCAAATCGCCAAAATAGTTGTTGATACCCAATTTTTCCCTACATATTTTTATACTCAGAATATTCTCAAAATAGCATGTACGTACATACATAAGCATGCCCAAGAATTTTGATATTTTTTCCAATTTTTAATGCTTTTTAAAATTATTTTATTATTTATTTTAGTAGTACAAAATCCAATAATTATTTCCAAAACTATCATTTTGGTGAGTAATTTATTTTCATCCTCATATTTACACCACAATATAATTAAGGTGATGTTTGCATATTTTTATAAATTTATTTGATATTTTTTAAGCTAAATTGCATAAAATTATAATTATAGCCTATATTACGATTAATAATATTTTACAATTGTAAAATTGTTCCCAGTATTTTTAGATTAACATTTATATATTATTAATTAATTCAGTGCTTTCAATTTGCTTTTAAAATTATTTTAACTATTTTAATTAAATTAAAAAGTGAGAAATTGGCTATTTAATATATAGCCCATTACCATTTCAATTTTAGCCAAAATCAAACCCCCAATTTCCCAGCCCTATTTTTGATTCAAACCTGACCCAATTCCTAAATTACCCGCCCCTGACCCACTCAAATAACCCGCCCAGGCCTTTTCTTTTAATCCCAGCCGTTGATCTAACAGATCAACGGCTCACACGCATCCTTTCCTTTTTTAATCCACCAACACCCTCAACCCTAAATCATTTCCCCTTTACCCGCCGCCCTTGAATCCCTTTCCTCTCCAATCCTCTCTGCAACCCCGTT
>NW_017671242.1:261253-268385 GCF_001879085.1 Nicotiana attenuata
TTGCTTCTCCTTTTCTTTTCACAACACACTAAATACACTTCAGACTTCACGCTTATAATTCTCACAACCATTTCTGAATTTTCTTCTCTGCACTTTGGCTTTCACAAGATCGCCGCTTTCTGTACTTATCTTTTTTAAAAACTGGTATGTCTTGATTCAATTCCCAGCATCATCCCAATGTGTTTATTTACAGTCTTTTCGCCTATGTCTACCTTTTACAGAATTTGACATTGAAATGCTTATGTGCTACTGTTTGCTTTACTTTCTTGTAAACACTAGTTCCCCATCCCATTTACCCCCATATGTTTGTAAGTGGGGACTCAGGGCATGGCAGCAAGAATTGTTGCTCATGAACTGAGTTCTAACCCCCCTAAGTAGGCTAAAGGGTGTGCCAGTATGTCCCATTGCTGGGTATGCCCTTGCCTGCTCCTTTCTTGAGTCCTGCTTGTTATGAATCCCCATATCCCCACTCCCCCATGTATGCTGAGTTAAGGTATAGCCTGGCAGTATCCCTATTGCTGTCCAAGGCTGAACCTGACCTTCAATAGGTCTTAACTCCCCAAGTTCAACTGACAAGCTGGCCAGGGGTGTGCCAGCACCCCAAAATGCTTGGCATGACCACGAGCTTGCCATTTCCCCTCTACTGCACTTGCACTTACTCCTAGTTTCTAAGTTCTGCCCCCCTCCTATGAGCCTTGCTTTGGGACCTTGAGTTCCCTCTGAACTTGGACATTTGAGGGTTGGCCCTTCCACACTGCACTATGTTCTTAACTTTGCAATGATATTTGGGGTGTAAGCATTGCCTGGAATTCTTGAAGTTCCTTGGAACTTTGACACATCCCAAATAAGAGAAAAGCTTTGAAAATCCGATCCTGGAAGTTGGTTATCTCATATTATTAGACTTTGAGTCCGGATTAGGCTGATTAGATGTAGATGTAATCACTGATGTAATTTTTTTTATTTACTTCTGATTCGCTTGGTCTGTAATAAGCTTTGTAAATAACTTTGTAATAACTACTGGGGTATAGTGAAAGGGGATGGGACTGTATGCATGCCAAAGGGGTAGAAATCATGTCTATAGGATATTCGCCCTTTAAATTCTGCATCTCATATAGAAATCATGTCTATAGGATATTCACCCTTTAAATTATGCATCTCACATAGAAATCATGTTCATAGGATCATTACCTTCAAATTCTGCATTTTCACATAGAAATCCTGTCTATAGGATATTCACCCTTTAAAATTCTGCATCTCACACAGAAATCATGTTCGTAGAATCATTACTTTCAAACTCTGCATTTTCACGTAGATACCATGTCTATAGGATATTTACTCTTTAAAATTCTGCATCTCGCCTAGAAACCATGTTCATAGGGTTATCACTTTGAAAGCCTGCATTTTTCACATACATACCATGCCCATTGGTTTTTCTGCACTTTGTAATAATACCATGGCAATAAATTGATAATGAAGCTCTGCATATTGTATAGATGATATGCCTATAGGACTTCCTGCACTTTGCATATACATTTGTCATTAGGCAAGCCTGCTTATAGGAGTTAAAATAACTCATTACATATAGATAACCTGCCTATAGGATCTCTGCTCAAAAATCAGTTACACCTAGAAAGCATGCCTATAGGGACTATCAACTTAATCAGAATCGCCACTCGTTCCTAAGTTTAAAATCAGTGGCAATTTGTTTAACACTCGTAGAGCTTATAGCTAATGACTTTTTTTTTTGCAATCAGTTATTCCTCTGTCCCTGGATTAATAGGTATCATGCCTATAGGCCCTGTTTAACATACAAATAGTTAGATAATTAATCAACTGTCAGTTTTCGACAACTACATCTAAGCAGGACTAATTTAGACTCCCTATCTGCAAAATATGTGGTAAATCAATTCTTCCTATGCTTATTTTAATTAATGACCTAAACAGTATGTGTAAGACATGCTAAACAATTCATTTTTTTAGTGAGGAGGCCTACTTGAGCCTTTTATTGTTCTTATTTCCCCAATAACTGCTTTATGTGTTTTGTTTGTCGCCCTAGAATTTTATCCTTTTAAAACCCCTAAAAAGCCAAGCTCCCTCCCTTTAGGATTAGTAGTCCTAAATGCCTCCGGGACTCACGACCCGGATTTCCCACCCTCGGGAGTCGTGATGGCGCCTACTAATAGGAGCTAGGCAAGCCAATTAATTTAACACTTCTCTCAACATCATTAACAAAATAAAGAAGAACGAGGCAATTAATATAAAAGCGGAAGTCTCGAAGCATAAATAATAGAAACCAAGTGCGGAATTTCAAATACACCTCTACCCAGATCTGGTGTCACTAACTCACGAACTTCTACTGAATGCTAAATACAAAGTCTGAATGAGAATACAGTACTGTCTGATCCGATACAAGGGAAATCAAACGAAAGACAGAGATAAGAGAGAGACTCCGGGCCATGCGGACGCCAGCAAGCTACCTCGGAATCTCCGGACTGAAGCAAGCTCCCAACGCTCCTACTGCTGACCAAAGGCTCCTGCTCCGGTACTATGATCTGTGCAAAAAGCACAGAAGTGTAGCATCAGCACAACCGACCCCATGTGCTGGTAAGTGCCTGGCCTAACCCCGGCGAAGTAGTGACGAGGCTAGACAGGACCTACCAAAAACAACCTGTGCAGATATATATATATATATACAAAGGCAACAGAAATAACAACAGAGAATATCAACTAAAAAGAGGAAGGGGGCATGCTCGGGGAAAATACAGCGAATACAGATCAACGGATATAACGACGAGACTATCTCAATATCATAACTCATATATAAGTGGTCGCCGCACCACACGATCCCATTTCTTAATTCATAAGTGGACGGCGTGCCACACAATCCCATTTCATAATATATAAGTGGCCGGCGTGCCACACGATCCCATATTATAGTATATAAGTGGCCGGCGTGCCACACGATCCCATATTATAGTATATAAGTGGCCGGCGTGCCACACGATCCCATATTATAGTATATAAGTGGACGGCGTGCCACACGATCCCATACTATAGTTCAAAATATCTGACTTTGTAAAGAAGGCCCCATTAGGGAAATTCGACAACATAACACTTTAACCCGGCAAGGGTACAGCTAACAACCCAAATATCCCGGCTAGGGAGAGTACATAATAATAGTCTACACGTCCCGGCAAGGGAATAATCACAACACATCCTCCTTTAAATCACTTCTTTCTCCACTATCACATTCTTGTTCGAGCCAACGCTCCAAAATATACCAATCACAATTCTTCCTCAACCGTTCACATTATATGAAATTTATCGAGTAAACAGGGAAATTGTGTCACATCATTCGAATTACAAGCAATTAAGACTCACGGTCATGTTAGACTCCGGTGCATAGACAACCGTCACCATACCTATACACCATACTCCACATTTAGCAAGTAGCAAATAACATCCTAATCCTATTCCCTCAAGCCAAAGTTAGAACAAACACTTACCTCGGTCCAAAGAATAGCAATCAATCCTCAAATACCGCCTTTCCTCTACAATCCGACTCCGAAACAATGGTATCTAGGCACAATTAATTCGATAATATCAATTAGGGCTCAACAACATCATCCCATAGCCTAGAAATGAGTTTTCTAGCATTCTTCCAAAAATACCAAAATTCGACACCGGGCCCACATGGTCCAAACACGAGGCTCGGACCAAAACCCAATCACCCATAACCCCACGAGTTCAAATATATAATTTGTTTTAAGATTCGACCCCAAATTGAGGTTGAATCACCCAAAATCCTCAAAACCCTAACTCTACCCAAACTCCCTAATTTCTACTTTGATTTCACATGTTTATGCCTAATAATTCGAATAACATTAATGGAAGTTGAAGAAAACTAGTTGAGCAACACTTACCCAAGAAAGTTTGATGAAGAATCGCTCCAAAAATCGCCCAAGAGCTGTTGGAGAAGAGAGAGTTTGAGAAATGGGATAAAATCCTGTTTCTGTTCTGTTTTGGGTCTTAAATCACTGGGCAGAAATTTGCCCTTCGCGTTCGCGACACCCCGGTCGCGTTCGCGATGAAGGAAGACGGGCAGGCATCGCGTTCGCGAAGGGTCACTGCGAACGCGAAGAGGAAAAATCTGGGGCTTCATAATTGGCCTACGCGAACGCGTGGTGCCTTACGCGAACGCGTAGAAGAGGCAGACCCGGCTCCGCGAACGTGGGAGCCTTCACGCGAACGCGTAGAGGAAATGGCTGGGGTCCGGGATTTGTTGTACGCGAACGCGAGGAGTGGCTCGCGAACGCGAAGAAGGAATACCTGTTGCAGATTTTCTGCAATTTTTCTAAGACCAAAACCACCCCGATACCTATTCGAAACTCACCCGAGCCCTCGGGGCTCCAAACCAAATATGCACACTGACTCAAAAACATCATACGAACTTGCTCGAGCGATCAAGTCGCCAAAATAACATCAAAATCAATGAATTGAGCCTTAAAATCGAAGAAATCTTTCAAATTTCATAAACTTCCAAATTTTCCAATTTAAGGCCGAAACACGTCAAACGACGTCCGTTTTAAACCAAACTTTACAGGAAGCGCTTAAACAACATACATGACCTGTACCGGGCGTCGGAACCAAAATACGAGCCCGATACCATGGTCTTTTAATCAATTTTCATTTCCATTTTCCTTAAAAATTTCAGAAAAATAATTTCACAGAAAAATTCATTTCTCGGGCTCTCGACCTCGAAATTCGACTTCGGGCATATGCCCGAGTCTCATATTTTTCTACGGACCCTCCGGGACTGCCAAATCACGGGTCCGGGTCCGTTTACCAAAAATGTTGACCAAAGTCAACTTTAGCAATATTAATATCAAAATTCTTCAAATTTTTCACAAAGTTCACATATTTCAACATAAAAGCTTTCCGGCTTCGCAAATCGAGGCAACTAAAAGCGAGGTTTTCAAGGCCTCGGAAGCACGAAAATAGGAAGAAGTCCGATGATGACCCCTTTGGGTCGTCACACTGATAGGTGGGACGGGTAATAGCATGCAATAGGTAACGATACCATTCCGCGCTTAAATACCTCAACGGGGTGGGAAGGGTAGACATGGAGACGATGATCACATGATAACACTCTGCGTACGATTGATTACCGGTGTTGTGTGGATGATCCATGTGTTTTACAAACCTAGGACCCCCTTTCCTTTATGTGACTTTGTTTAATACCAATAAAATTCTGTCTTTTCAACTACCCAAAACCCCTCTTTTATTTTACTGCATTATTTTTTTTTTCCTAAATATTTCTTCAATGTCTTGATTAATTTTCTGCATTTAGACCTTCCCTCAAAACAAATTGTAGATCATCTAGACCTTGATTCCAACATGCTTGTTACGTATCTATTTGTAACCCTTAAGTGTGAAGTTATTTGTATACTTATTTGCATTAAAGTCACAACATAGCATGACCGGGAACCACACTAGTGGATCTTGAGGGGTGCCTAACACCTTCCTCTCGAGATAATTTCTAGCCCTTACCCGAACTCTGGTTTTCAAACTCAAAAACCCTCAGTGTCCTAATGCACTTAATCATTAGGTGGCGACTCTTCAATTCCAAAAACCCAATTCCCACACGGGAATAGAGTTGTCTTCTCAAATATCGTAAACCCGATTTCGCGAGAAAAAGGGGGCGTCGACAATAACATCTTAAACAACGAATTTAACACCAAAACTCATGAAATTTCAAGATAGTTCAAAATTTCTAACTTTTCAACCAAAGGTCCGAATTACATCAAAACACTTCCGTTTTCCACCAAATTTCATAGACACAACTTAAATATTATATCAAACCTGTACCGGGCTCCGGAACTAAAATACGGGCCCGATACCAACGAGATCACACACTATTCCATTTCAAAAATCCTTATATTTTCCAGCAAACAATTTTATTGATTATATCCTTGAACTATCTATGATTTTAATTACTCCTTTATACTTGATTATTCGATAGTTGTTACCCCTTGGACGATCTCATCCCAGGAAAGTGGCATGCACTCGGCTGCCACGCGGATTTGTCTGTCTATGTGGCATTTTTTGAAAAATAAATATATTTTTACCTTTTTGAGTATGTTAGTTTTTAGATAATTTTTTTCGAATAAAATTTATAATAAAACTTGGGTAGAACTACATTATTTAGGCTAATTGGCTAAAAATAATAAAGTTTTAGTTATTCTTTTTTTGAATTTGACCTGAAAATAATGATTTATACAATTGAAATAAATATTCAAGACATCTAAAAAGTCAAAAAATACATAGTTTAAAATTAATTACTTTGGCTAAAATGATGGATTCCTACCAAACGTTTTACAAATTCGGCCGGAAAAAAAAAGAAATAAAAAGAGTGTACAATTGCAAGTTCACTATTTTGGTTATACTTTTTTTATTTGGTAAAAAATAATGGAGCTATGGCCAATTTTTTTTTTATTGGTTTGACTCGAAAATAAAAATACACAATTAAAATAAATAGACATTATATATAAAGAAAAAAACAGTAAATATACACAACTTTACTCCATTATTTTTGCTAAAAGTTTTTTATTTGGTTTAAATGATGGAGTTCCTACCAAATATTTTACAAATTCGGCCAAAAAAAATATGCAGATGGAACAAATAGTCATTATATCTTAGAAGAAATTATAATAAAAGTTAGAGTAAAGTTCACATTGTATGTTAAGATGAAGTAAGAAGAAATACATAGTTGTAACAAATAAATCATTATATATGACTATACGACAATTAAACGTTAAAAAATAACCTATTTGGAAGCTGATTTTTTAATTTTTCTTCACTCTCACGCGCTTAAGAGCGAGTGCACTCACACTCTTTGCCACATCAGCGTCCAGGGGGGTAATGGCTCTTAAAAGGCCAAGTTGAGGGGGGGTAATTAAGACCACGAATAGTTTAGGGCTGTAACTGATAATCCGTGCCAAGTTTAGGGAGGATTTTAGGTATTCTGCCTATATTATATTGTATTATATTATTTCAATGGATATAATGTTTTAATAGATTATATTGTCTACCGTCATTTCATATTATCACGCAGACATGCACCAACAATAGA
>NW_017671242.1:268404-281425 GCF_001879085.1 Nicotiana attenuata
TATATATATATATATATATATATATATATATATATATATATATATATATATATATATATATATATAATAAGGAAGGACAAAGTGAAAGAAAAAATAAGATAATGATGCGACCACATCAAATCGGTCATTACATAAGGTAACACTTTTTGTCGTTATGTAACAGTGAATTTCACGATATGCTACCATAAAATTTAAATAACAATCAAAATAAATATTATACTTAAAGTAACAATATGTTATAATAAAATAGGTAACAATCATTCAAACAAGTTGTATAGTAAAGCAGTAAGTATTACTTTATTTTTAACCACAAATTTTAGGTTCAAACCTAAAAAAAGATAACTGCACAAATTCTTTGCTCCAATGATGGTGAATGACGAGAGTAGAAGTTTATTTTTAATCGACGTTCATATTAATTTAATTATAATTATATGAGGTGAGAACGTGTATTACTCAATAATAACGAT
This sequence comes from Nicotiana attenuata, assembly GCF_001879085.1. NCBI lineage: Eukaryota > Viridiplantae > Streptophyta > Magnoliopsida > Solanales > Solanaceae > Nicotiana > Nicotiana attenuata. Next base: position 268,872 of record NW_017671242.1, read on the forward strand.
GTATGTAAAACCACATATTTACTTATGTATTTATTGAATTATTGCAAATAGTATATGCGGATAATTTTTTCCCTCATGAAAATTTTGTTTACATCGGGAAGCTTGTGATATATATATATATATATATATATATATATATATATATATATATATATATATATATATATATATATATATATATATATTAGCGATTCAATGAAATTAATTGCTCATATGTCACTCAACTATTGAAAATTATATAATATAACAGTTTTTATTTTGTAACGTATAAATCACGTGTTAATACGCGCGTCAAAAATTATTTGGCCGAATTTGTCCATGTTTCGGTTATCAAAAACTGATGTGACATTATATATTAGTCGTATGGAATTAAGTAATATATCAAAACTTAAAAGGGAAATTTTCATAATTACTGCTGAAATCAAAATATATTTCATAATCTACAACTATAAGTTAAATAACATATTTTACAACATAATCATGATAAAGGTATAAAAGTTATACCCTCAAATACGGTAGATTTCCTATATATTAGGAAACTGATTCTGAAAGTATCCCTTAATAATGCAATCTCCAACTAAAAACAAACACCTAAAAATAAGGGATTATCTTTATTTAGGATAACAGGAAGGAAATTAATATAACATGCAATCAATTATTTCCTAGAAAATCTCTTTTTCCTTCGTTACCTTTTCAAGCTATAATTCCACTTATACACAATTCAACTCCAATATTTCATTCTCCTTCGATTGATAGGTTATGTTTTTCTTTTCTCTTTTTATATTCTTATAAAAGTGTAACTTTCAGTCGTTTAATACAAAAGTATGATATAAATGGCATACTGGCTTTGACCAAACTCACCTTTTCAACCAAAAAAAAAAAAATAGTTTCTTTGATTTTTTTTTCTTTGGAAGTACCTTTTACCTCAAATATACATACACACAAACACAACATTTATATACCTTTTTATATTTGGAATAATATTTAACTCATATTATTTATATTATATACATATAATATACTTAATATATGTGATCAATATATCTTTTACATTTGAAGTGATATATCATATCATCTATTTACATGTGTAGTATACATAATATATATCATTTATATTAGCACTAATATATACTAACATTTATTCTTTATATTTGTATATTCATATACCAAATATATTATTAATATACTATAGTTATAGTATATATTTATATATTATTAGTATACTATACCTATGTATATATAATATATTATATCTATGTATAATATACTATACATAAATATGGTAGTAAAGTAAAATCATTCATTGAAACATAATTCGAAGTTATAACGAAAAAAGAGATGGAGAGTCAAAGAATAAATTTATATGCATTCTCCACCAATGAACTTAAATGAATTTAACCTAGGAAAATTAAGTCCTAAAACTTTTATTTCATGGTGGGAAATGACCATGAAAATAGTTGTAACCACCACTATATGGAGAAAATAAAAATCAAATTTAAATCTATAAGTTTGGACTGAGTCTGATATTGCTCACAAGAATGAAGGCTCCATCGACAACCTCGAAAGAAAACCTTGTCGGCAGCAGCATGAGGAGATATTGAATATGAGACTAAAAATTTGATAAGTTTGAAGTAAAAGAAATCCGTAATTCTATGTTAAGTGGAGATAATTTTAGGAAAATCATATAGTTATTCATTTGAGATTCTCATAACTGTAATCACAATCCCTATTTTCACGTTGTAAAATGAGATATTTAAGGAAGATAAAAATAGTATATAATCTAATTAAGAGGTTAAAAGATTGTATTAGTTGTATATAATGTAATTTTTTTTAAATAGTTGTAACTCTTATAAATAATTCGTCAAACCCTTGCATTCCGGGTAAATTTCTCAACTTAAAATAAAATCCGACCCACAACAATACGATTTTAATTGGAAACTACCATCTATATACATTTATAAGTAATTTATTACAAAAATTGGGCAATTTATGAAATATTACTAATATTAATCAAATATTATCAATATTAGTCAATTAGCTATTTGTAGCAAAAAAAGATCAAATTATTGCTTTCTTTTGGGTGAGTGTTATTAGAATAGATTGGACACATCTTAAGAAGTTTGAATCTCAATTTTGGTATGATTGTCAGAGTTTTGAGGTGGTTTGAATTGAAAATTAGAAGTAGAAGATGAAATATGAAAAAAAATGATATGTGTATCACACAGTATATCATTTGTGTATCACATATGTATCATAATTGTATTAAATGTGTATCACATGTATATTCATGTATACATGTGTGTGTAATACATGCGTGATACGTGTTCGATACATGTGTCGCGTCGCAGAAGAATTTTTGACTCGATTTTAACTACGAATTTTGATACCAAATCAGTCCAGATCACCTCCAATCTTTCTCAAATTTTGTATATTGACTCATCTATATGTTTTCAATTAATTTCAACCATACCCATTAAAAAAAAGTCATTTTTTGCTTAGATTTTGGAATCTTGAACTTACATAATANCGGCCCATTTAGCCCGGGACACTTACATAATATATATATATATATATATATATATATATATATATATATATATATATATATATATATATATATATATATATTTGTATTGTATTTTATCACCTTGTTTGCTACCTCGTCCATGAAATTTTTTTCCCGTCTTGCATCTAATGTTGCCGATCACGCTTGAAAATATAGAAGGAGATCTTTGTGTGTGATTCTTGGAAAGAAAGAACCTTATTATTTGGGTTTTCAGTTTTTATATGGGTATCACGACCCATTTTCTAAACCAGCCGGGACCGGCACCCGATCACTAAACATGACCGAACGAACCATCTGCGCTTATAAAATCTATTATAACTTCAAACTTTATATGCCACAAGGCAATAGTGTAACCAAATACTTTTAACTAATTTAAATATCTAAAATAAACCAACTCCAAAACTTTATTCGTAGTAATCACTGAAATACTGCTAAGTTATTATCAAAAACACCTGAATCTTAACTCAACGACTATGTCTATGAAGCCTCTACTCATAAACTGACGCACTGCTCGGGACATGAGATTGCTTGCCTAGTTCTCCAAGTAAACAAAGAAATAACTAGACAAAGATGACTCTATGGAATACTCCACGAACAAAAGCGGAGCTCACCAATAGCACTGGAAGAGAGGGAAGTCCTAACCCGTAGCCTATCCGCCTGGAAAACCGGTTCCTACGTTATACCGCAGACCAACGTAGGTTCCCAAAAGAGAACGTCGGTACCATCCATTGTACTCAGTGAGTCTCAACGACTGGGGACGGAACTTTGAAAAAATATACATTACGAACAAAGATTCTAAATGCATGGGAAACATAAAGCTTCTAAGAAGAATTCTAAAATAATTGCATAACAGCACTTTATGGATATCCTAAAAGAAATTCTTTTCTTTTTCTTTTTTTTAAAAAAAATACTTCACTTTATACTTCGGGAGTTCCAACTATCCTGACCTGTTTCTGTCTTAGCCACCATGTGATCGTGTAACGACCTGGTCGTTCGCTCTGAGAGTTATAGTCCCGTTTCTCCCATTTATGCTTCTTTGTGTGTTGTTCAGCTGTGTTGAGTTGTATCAAGTTGATAGGTTTGAGTTCGGAGTAGTTTTGGAGTGAAATGAACACTTAGTCTCTTAGTTAAAAAGCTAAGTTAGAAAAGTCAACTGGAGGTTGACTTATGAGTAAACGTATTCAGATTTTGATTTTTATGATTCGACTAGCTTCGTTAGGTGATTTTAGACTTAGGAGTGTGTCCGGAATATAATTTGGAGGTCCGTGGTAGAATTAGGCTTGAATTGCCAAAGTTGGAAGTTTAGAAGTTCTTAGGCTTGAATTCGAGGTGATTTGGTATTTTGGTGTTGTTTTGGGTGTTCCGAAAGTTCGACTAAGTTCGGGTAGTGATATATGACTTGTTGGAATTATTGGTTGAGGTCCCGAGGGCCTCGGGTGAGTTTTGAATAGGTTTGGGTTGTGTTGCGCTCGTTTTTCTTATGTTTCGACGTCGTTTCTTCAAGCATAAATGATATCATATTGAATAAATGAGCTTCGATTTCCTTTTTGATTGAAGCATTAGATCCGTATCGTAATTACGGACCCGTAGTAAAAAGAATCATCGAATTTGGATATCGTATGAGAATTTTAGGGTCATTTTACTAAGAATTAGGTTGTCAGATTTTCAGATTAATTGCGGAATTGCCACTGACGGCGTAATTAAAAATCTGCACTATTTGCAAATATCGAAACCAACATATCTCCTTCATTATAAGGTCAAATTGAGTGATTCCAAAGCCTAACTTGACTAAAATTTCACAAGGAATCCATTGGAGGCATAAAAAGCGAGTTTCAGTATTGTTTGGCATGAAAAACGAGGCAGAATAGCTGGCAGAAAAATTTATAAAACTAGAGTTTGTTCATTCGGTCATATTTTGAGTTGGGGAGCTCGGATTTTGGCGATTTTGGAGGCGATTTTCACCATAGGGATTGGGGTAAGTTCTCTTTACTCGGTTTTGGTTATATTTCATGAATCCATCTTCGTTTTTGGGATTTGATTGATGATTCAAAGTGAAATTGAGGGAGTTAGGGCTTGATTTTTGGAGAGTTTTACTTAGGGATTTGAGGGACCAAACGAAGTCCGATTTTGATTAATTTTATATGGTTAGACTCGGGAGAGGACAGGGTTTTAATTCTTCCATTTTTGAATGAATTCGAGATGTGTGCCCGGGGGCCGGGTTTTGGCCGATTTCGGATTTTTGGCATATTTTGTAGTTTTTATTGTGGGTTCAATTCTTTAGCACATGGTGATGGTATTAATCTAATTATGGTTAGATTCGGAGCTTTGGAGATCGAGTCCAGAGACGAGGGCATCCCGGAGTAGGATTTTACGCTGTTAAGGTAAGTAATAGTTTTAACTCTGGCTTTGAGGGTATAAACCCGGAGAGATTGATATCATGTGATTGTTTGGTGATTGTACCCACGCTAGGTGACGGGCGTGTTGGTGTACGCTTCGAGGGATTCAGACTTGGTCCGTCCTGTGAGGATATAAGGCCTAATGGCCATTATCTGTGTTTATGCATTTACTTGTTGTTGAACTTGTCTGCCTTTATGTTAGGGATCATGCTTAGGCTTTATTCATGCTCACATTAATTATAGTCAGTCATAGAAATTATTGTACATGTTTACCACCGTCTCTATTATTTGCCAATATGCTGTGATAGTTGATGTGGGCTGTGTCCCCTTATTTGTTGATGATGGTGAGGCTAGCGAGGTACATGATTGTGTGAGACCGATGGCCTGATTGTGAGGATATTAGTACCATAGCACGTGAGTTGTCCGCGTAGCACGTGAGTTAACCGTGCGGGTTCAGGTATCGATACCATAGCGCGTGAGTTGTCCGCATAGTACGTGAGTTGACCGTGCAGATCCAGGTATTGATATGATCGCCTGGTTGTGAGGATATTAATACCATAGCGCATGAGTTGTCCGCGTAGCACGTGAGTTGACCGTGCGGGTCCACGTATTTATACCATAGCGCGTGAGTTGTTCGCGTAGCACGTGAGTTAACCGTGCGGATCCAGGTATTGATATGGCAGCACGTGAGTTGTCCGTGCTTAGCGCTTGGGCTTTGGGAGCCCCTCCGGAGTCTGTACACACCCCCAGTGAGCGCAGAGTGTTAAGTGTTTTGAGTGTGTTGAGTGCTGAGTGCAAGTGAGTGAGTGATGGAGTGACACTGCATTGAGGTTGTATTTATTTGTGCGGTTGCTGCATTTATCTGTTAAATTTCTTTGTGGCATTTACTGAGTTATGGAATTTACCTGTTTATTCTTTTTAAATTGTAAAAATAAATAATTGGACTGTTTTACTTAGCTCGTCACTACTGCTCAGTTCCTTGGTTATTTCTGTTACTACTGAGGTGGTTGTACTCATACTACACCCTGCACTTTATGTGCAGATCCAGGTGAGTTAGAGCGCGGCGATCGTTGAGTTCAGGCCGGCTATCTAGGGCCTTATTCTTAAGTTAGCAATCATTCCTTAAATCCTTGAACTTATTAAGTTTTCTTAGCACTACTAACTTTCCCAAGGGACTCAAAATTTTGGCTAACTCCCTAAATTTTTAAAAACTCCGGCAGAGTTTCCCTTGTAAATTGGACTATCCAAAAAAATATCCCTGTCACAAATACCACAACCACACCAACAACAACCAAATATACCATAACAGGCCATTCATAGGTACCATACACAACTCATAAATTAATTACTCACACTCCGGCAAGGAGGTACCACAATAACCAGCAAGAATCTAAAGCACAACACTTTAGCAAAAGTAAATCGCTTTAATGAGTTAAATGTACTCTGGCATGGCACTAAATTATTAAATAACTAAATATACTCTGACAAAACTAAATTACTTCAACAACTAAGTATAATCTAGCAAGGACATAAACACATGCTAACTTGTATTTAATAAACAAAATATAAATGTCAAACCAAACTTAGGTTCACGTACCTTTTTCCTCAAATAAATATGGATATTTCTCTCATATCTTCCTCGACCTCCAACGTAGCCTCTTTTGAATCATGATTACTCAACAAAACTTTTACCGATGCTAAATCTTTTGTTCTCAACTTTCTTACTTGCATATCGAGAATTTCTATAGGTACCTCTTCATAAGTCAAGCCTTCTTTAATTTCTATGGCAGGTATTATATGCGACTCATCATGAATGTACTTTCTAAGCATAGACACATGAAAGATAGGATAAACAGAGGACAACTCAACGGGCAACGTTAGCTCATAAGCCACGTTTTCCTTCTTTTCTATAATCTCATAAGGTCCAATAAATCTAGGACTAAGTTTCCCCTTCTTACCAAACCTCATAACTCCTTTCATTGGTGAAACTTTCAAAAACACATTGTCACCAACCATGAACTATAAGTCACGATGCCTCTTATCAGAATAGGGCTTTTGACGACTCTAAGCCGCTTTCAGTCTTTCTCTTATTAGCTGAACTTTTTCTAAGGCCTCACAAAAAAACTCTGGACCAATCAACGGCACCTCTGCTGGTTCAAATCAACCCACTGGAGACCTACATCTTCGCCCATACAACGCTTCATAAGGAGCCATACCAATGCTGGCATGATAGCTGTTATTGTAAGCAAATTCTATAAGTGGTAAGTGATCATTCCAATTACCTCCAAAATCTATAACACCCGCACGCAGCATATCTTCGAGATTCCGAATGGTCCTTTCTGCCTGGCCATCGATCTGTGGATGGAAAGCGGTGCTCAAATTGACCTTGGTACCTAATCTTTTCTGAAATGCCTGCCAAAATGTGCCATGAACTGAAGGCCTCTGTCATATATGATTGAAACTGGAGTACCATGCAATCAGACTATTTCTTTGATGTATAACTGCGCATACTGCTCTGCGGAATCTGTCGTCTTTACTGGTACGAAATGCGTGGAACTTGTCAGTCAGTCTACAATAACCGAAATTGAATCATGCTTACGGTATGTACGAGGTAGACCTACTACGAAATCCATATTAATCATCTCCCACTTCCACTGTGGTATCTCTATATCTTGAGCTAGGCCACCAGGCCTCTGATGCTCGGCTTTGACTTGCTGTCAATTCAAATATTTAGCCACGTGATCTGCTACTTGCTTCTTCATGCCTTTCCACTAATACAACTCTTTCAAGTCCAGATACATTTTGGTAGCACCTGGGTGGATAGAGTACTGAGCTTCTTCCATTATGGCCTTTCTCGGACCATCTACATGAGGCACACTGTTGGCCCAAGAATAGGTGAAGTTTTGAAGAATGACAAATGAACTCAGTCATGGACCAGGTCCATCATGTGAAGCACAGTGATGATCAATCTACGCATGTGAGATGCACGTGAAGGAGATAAGTCTCCTTGATCAAGCAACAACATCTCCTGAATCTGATAAAAAAGGTTGCATATTGGATAAGGGGAGAAAGTCTCCTTATGTGAAGAGAACACAATACGGATAAAAGATAGTGTTAGAGTTTGTGTTGTTTAAGGACTCAACCTCGATGGAAGATCAGCAATTGAGTCTTAATCAAACTCTAATTACTAATTCATTAAATAACAGTGATTGTTCTCTTTTACAGGTATTGCACAAACGCAGAAGTAAAACTAAATTGAGAGCAAAAGAGTGAGGCAATTTTGCAAGCAATTTATGCAAGATTTGAGTGTGCATTCCTAAAGGTACTTGGACGAGATAGAAGAACAAATTCAATTGTTTCTTTCTTTTATTCTAGTTCAATTGTAGTAGGTGATTTAAACTTGTACCTTTCAGCTTTCATAGAAGCAATTGTATTAGGTACTTAGGGTGTTCAAGTTATATGCTAACTTGAAGTTGTCGCAACAGTTGAGGCTGTGTACTACAACGGGATTAGAGTTAATCCTTAGGTTTACAAAGAGTTTTGTAAATACTGTTTTGGCTCAGTGATTTTAGTGGAAGTTTGGGAAAATCCTACTGAGTAGTAGGTCGTGGTTATTTCACCTTTTAAGCCAGGTGTTTTCCACGTAAAAATCTTTGTGTTCTTTATTTTATGTACTTATTATTCCGCAAATAGTAGAGTTAGTATACCTAGAAGAACCAGGTTCTTCTAGAGCGCAAAATTGGGCACCACACAAATCACACCCCCTCTTGTGTGGTATTGACGTATAAAACATCAATTGGTATCAGAGCAGGTTATCCTTGAAGAGGCTAACACCTTAGGAAAAGATCAACATGAGTGCACCACCTGGCAACTGGGAAGGGCAATCTACTGCTAGGCCTCCACTTTTCAATGGTCAGTACTATTCTTGGAGGAAGAACAAGATGAGGGATCACATCATAGGGGAAGACTATGAACTCCGGGACATAGTCACTGGTGGTCCCCTAGCAACCACAAAGAAGAATGCTGAAGGAGTTGATGTGCAAAAGACAAGAGCTGATTGCACTGCTGAAGACCTGAAGAAGTGGGAGAAAAATGCCAAGGCCAAGAAATGGCTTGTGTGTGGACTAGGTCCAGATGAGTACAGTATAACTCAAAGTTGTACCACTGCTAAGGAAATCTGGGATACTTTGCAAGTGGCTCATGAAGGAACACCTCAAGTGAAGAGGTCCAGAGGAACACTGCTGTATTCTCAATATGAGAATTTCACCATGAAGGAAGGAGAAACCATCCAAGAGATGTATACAAGGTTCACCACACTGACAAGTGAACTTAAGTCTCTTGGAAGGATTATCCTTGAAGAAGACAAAGTTGAGAAGATCTTAACAAGGGTTCTGCCAGTCTCTTGGGAAAGCAAAATTACTGCTATCCAGGAATCAAAGAATATTGCTACTCTCAAGCTAGATGAACTAATTGGAAACCTTACTGCATATGAACTGAGAAGACAAACCATGAAAATGGATGCACCCAAGAAGGAAAGGAGTCTGGCTCTCAGAATTGCTGAAGGTTCAGACTTGGAGGATGATGAAATGGCTATGATCACAAGAGAGTTCAAAAAGTACCCGATGAGAGGAAAGGGATCTTCAAGAGGTACAACCTTCAACAAACCAAGGGCTCCTGAGAAACAGACCAATGAGGGTTGCTACAAATGTGGTAAGACTGATCACATGATCAAGAATTGTCCTCAATGGGAAATTGAGTGGAAAAAGGAAAGGGCTGAACGAAGGAACAGGAAGAAGGAACAGGTTCAACCAAAAAGGAACAAAGGTTCAACAAAGGCTATGGTTGCTGCCTGGGGAGAAACATCAGATGAGGACTCAGAAGATGAAGCTGGAGATGAACAAGCGCTTATGGCCATTGGAGAATCAGATGATGAACAAGAGGTAAGTATTCTTCATCTCAAGGACAAGATTAAATTCCTGTCTAAAGAAAGGTTGTCTGAGCTACTGCTAGACTTCATTGATGAGTCTGAGATAATCAACAATGAGAAGGAAGAACTGTCTAGGGAATGTGTGATCCTAAAAGCCAAGTGTAAAAATCTAGAGTCTAGGGCTAATGAGAGTGAAAGTAAAAATGCTGAGTTGAAGAACCAGGTTCTTGAACTTGACAATAATGTCCTAGAACTTAGGTCTGAGAACTTAAAACTGAAATTAGGAACAGGAAAGAAGAAAGCTAACCACATACATCTCACCCTAGAAGAAAACTTAGGAAAAATGAAGGATGAGTTGTACAGAAAGGATGAGCAGATAAGAATACTAAAAGAAGATCTAGGGAAGGTAAAATACGAACTACACAGAACTTGGAAATGGAACAAGGCTTCTGATGCACTCTCCAAGCTACAAGAACATCACAGTAGAAACAAAAGAGGACTTGGTTATGGAACTCAAGCACCTAAGTGGGATCCTAAAAACAAGTACCTCACTCTTCCTGAAAACAAAATCTGCACACACTGTGGCAAGACTGGCCATTACAAAAGTGAATGTAATGCAAAAGAAAAGGCCTGTCAAAAGAACAAAACTTTTGTTCAAGAAAAAAATAGGCTGCCTGGGTGGGCTAGAAGGAATTTGATTTATCCCTTTGCCTATAGAAAGGGACCCAAACCAGTTTGGGTTCCTAAAACTAACCCCTGATTTCTTTTTGCAGGCCCAAGTGAAGGGAAGTAGCCAAATATGGTACATGGATAGTGGCTGCTCAAAACATATGACTGGGAGCAAGAACCAGTTACTTTCACTTGAGGACTTAAAGGGAGGTAATGTCTCCTTTGGAAATGGGAAGAAAGGTGAGATTATTGGGGTTGGAAAGGTAGGTAAGACAGACTCTCACTCTATTGAGAATGTCTACTTGATAGATGGCTTGAAATATAGCTTGATCAGTGTGTCACGACTGTGTGACAGAGGTAACCTTGTAGCATTCACCTCTACTAAATGCTTTGTGATTAATCTTACCACTGACAAGATTGTGTTGCAGGGAAAGAGAGTTAACAATATTTACATTGTAGATTTGTCCACTCTCTCAGAAAATGAACTAACTTGTCTAAGTGTGCTGGATAATGATCCCCTCCTGTGGCACAAAAGACTTGGTCATGCTAGTCTGAATCAGCTGAACAAATTAGTCTCCAAAGACTTGGTGATAGGATTACCTAACATCAAGTTCAAGGAAGACAAAGTTTGTGAGGCTTGTGCAAGGGGGAAGAAAGTAAGATCATCTTTCAAAAGCAAGAAAATAGTAAGCAGAACCAAGTCGTTGGAACTGGTCCATATGGATCTCTGTGGTCCAATGAGAACCATAAGCAGAGGTGGAAAAAAATATGTAATGGTGCTTGTTGATGATTATTCTAGATTTACCTGGGTTCTATTTCTAACTTCTAAAGATGAAGCATTTGACATGTTTACTGCATTTGTTAGAAAAACTCAGAAACAATTAGGAAATCAACTTGCATCCATTAGGTCTGATCATGGAACTGAATTTGAAAATTCTAAGTTTGCTGAATTTTGTGATGAAAATGGTATAGATCATAATTTCTCTGTCCCTAGGACTCCTCAGCAAAATGGAGTAGTTGAAAGAAAGAATAGGACTCTTGAAGACATGGCTAGGACTATGCTTCTTTCTAGTAAGCTGCCCCATAGCTTCTGGGCAGAGGCTGTAAACACTGCATGTTACATTATAAATAGATGCATGACCAGACCTCTTGTAGAGAAGACTCCCTATGAGTTACTAAAAGGGAGAAAACCAAATATATCCCATCTTAGGGCATTTGGATGTAAGTGCTTTGTGCACAATAATGGAAAGGACTCCCTAGGTAAGTTTAATCCCAGAAGTGATGAGGGAGTATTCCTGGGATATTCTTCACAGTGACAAGCATATAAAGTGTTCAATAAAAGAACTTTGTGTGTAGAAGAAAGTGTACATGTAGTATTTGATGAAACTAACATTCTTTCTGAGAGACAGGAACATGAAGATGAAGCCATTGGATTGGTAAAGGATTTGACTGAAGCCTCAACACAAGTCAAAGTGGCACCAAAAGAAGGAACAGGTGATGGACCAGGTTCTTCCATCCAGGGCAACCTGACATGGGGAACTTATCAAAGAGGAACTGAAATAAATCCCCTAAAAGAACTTGTTCATGACCCTGTTCCTGAGCAACAACACATGGGAGAAGCAGCTAGTAGGAACCAGTTGGTTGTGAAACCTCACAAGTATCAAAGTTCTCATCCTATTGAGAACATTATCACTGATCCAACATCTGGAGTCAAAACTAGATTACAACTAAAGAATCTGTGTGCTTTTGATGCCTTTTTATCTCTTATTGAACCTAAAATGTTGTTGAGGCTTTGCAGGATGCAGATTGGGTCAATGCAATGCAAGATGAACTCAATCAATTTGAGAGAAGTCAAGTTTGGCATCTAGTTCCAAGGCCCAAAGATAGATCAGTTATTGGTACAAAATGGGTCTTTAGGAACAAACTTGATGAAGATGGAACTGTTACAAGAATCAGGCAAGCTGTGTCAAGTTCAGCAGAGAGGCATAGATATGAT
>NW_017671242.1:283521-329677 GCF_001879085.1 Nicotiana attenuata
GTTGGCCCCATTAGAAATGTGAGTTGCCTGAGATGAGTAGGAGTGGAGGTAAAAAGAAATCTGAAAAAGAAAATGAGAGAGAGGGTGCATGTGGTGAAGAGAGGGGAAAAGGGAAAGGAGCAGTTCTTGCTATATGTGGGGTTGCAGAAGAGAGTGGCATAAAGTCAGGGGGAAGTGGTTCTGGGGAAGCAGCTGAAGGGTTGGTTCATCTAAGCAAACAAAGAGATGAACCTGGTTCATCTACTGAGGAAACTCTGGCCGACCTTCTGAAAAGGGTTGGGGCAAGTTATGACCCAAAGAAACGCAAAGCTACCTCACAAAAGGCCCCAACTGTTCCCAAGCCATCCAAGAAAAGAAAGACTTCATCCCCAAAACTTAATGCCCCTTCAGTGCCCAAGGGAAGAGCCACAAGAAGCAGGATAAGACAAAGTGAAGCTGACTTACAAAAAGCTCTAGAATAAAGCAAGAAAAAGAAAATGGAGAAGGGAAATGAACAGATTGCAGAATCCTCTGAGGTGGTAGAGGAAGAGGAGATGGAACTGGTCCATCAAGAAAGGGGTACAACAGTGGAGGTTCCTACACCAAAACCTAAAAAGTCCAAGACTTCTTCCAAGAAGTCTTCTTCTGTGCCTGTGTCTGCTGAACCCTCATTAGCCAAGAGGACAAGGTCTGTAGTGAAAGCAAAACAAGCAAAAGTTTCAGATGATGAAGGGTGGAGTGGAGAAGAAGAAGAAGTGGAATCTGAGAAGGAACATGATAAGTTTGCCATCTTTGGCAGGAGAAAAATTCTGAAAGGAAGATTGTTGAAGGACCTGGTTGAGCCAGGGATGATGAGGTTGATTGACTCTTTAGCTGCTCAAGGTTGGAAGGAGATGATCCTTCAGATGGATGGGGAACTAGCCAGGAATGAACTAATTGAGTTCATGGCTAATGCTGTTGTAAAAGATGGGGTAGTCAGTAGCTTGGTGAAGGGAGTCTCAGTGCAGTTTGATGCTGAGAAGTTGGGGGAAATTCTGGAGATACCCTCTGAAGGGTTTGATGATTACACGAGGCAAAGGTGGCCATGCCCGGACTCCCTACCTACTGCACTTGAGATCATCAAAAGGTTCTGTGATTCAGAGGATGTGAATGAAGCCAGGGATGTGCAGAAAAGTGAGATGAGGCCTGAGCACAAGGTGGTGTTTGAGTTTGTCAACAAGTGCCTACTTCCCAGACAAGAGAGAAGACATACTGCAAACTACATGGACCTGATTCTCATGGAGTGCCTTGAGAGAGGAAAGCAAGTCAACTGGCCTGCCCTCATTGTCAAGTTGCTAGACAGGGTCATCAATGGCTCCAAGGCCCATGCTACTCCATATGGCTTCATACTGACCACAGTTCTGGATAGGCTGAATGTGCCTTTGAAGAAATGGGAAATGGCATCAAGCAAGGAACATTTTGGCAATAAGACTCTTCTGGCTTGTGACTATCCAGTCAGTGTCATCCCAGTTGAACCTGGTTCATCTCTGAAAATACCCATCAATAGCAAGGTTAGGACTTTGGTTCAGGAATGTGGAACTAAGGATGCTGAGATTGCTTGGCTCAAGGCTCGTGTGGCTGAATTGGAGATTGAGAGGGATGGCCTTAGAACCGAGCTAGCAAAAGAAAAGGAGAAGAGTGATGGAATCCTTCAGAATATGCTGAACCTTCTCCAGACTCAACCCTCTAGTTCCTCCAAGCCTTAGGTCTCCTAGCACCTATCTTCTGAACCAGTCTAGTAACCCTAGTGAACCCCAGTGAACCGGATTAGGGATGTTTTTGTTTTTTTTGCTCATGCTTTGAAGGTTTATCTTTCTTTTTGTGAACTGTTAATGACAACATATCATGATCAATGACAAACAACTGTTTTCTCTTGTTCTATGATGATTCTGATCTTGATAGTTTAAATATGTTTGTTGATTATTGATAATTGCACCATGTTTTCACTTGCAGTTGCCCCAGTGGCCATGAGTAATTTTTAATATCTGGGATTCACATTAAGTATGCAACTATTCGATGATGCCAAAAGGGGGAAGATATTGTGCTTTATACATTATTCTGAATAAGTGATATTTATAACCTAATTAACCTGGTCCTTGATGAAAAGAAAATCTAGTGTTGGTTAAGCTGAGTTCTTACAGGTCTTTTGATCAGTAAAAAGCACAGAGTTTGTCATCATCAAAAAGGGGGAATTTGTTGGCCCAAGAATAGGTGAAGTTTTGAAAAATGACAAATGAACTCAGTCATGGACCAGGTCCATCATGTGAAGCACATTGATGATCAATCTACGCATGTGAGATGCACGTGAAGGAGATAAGTCTCATTGATCAAGCAGCAACATCTCCTGAATCTGATAGAAAAGGTTGCATATTGGATAAGGGGAGAAAGTCTCCTTATGTGAAGAGAACACAATCCGGATAAAAGATAATGTTGGAGCTTGTGTTGTTTAAGGACTCAACCTCGATGGAAGATCAGCAATTGAGTCTTAATCAAATTCTAATTACTCATTCATTAAATAATAGTGATTGTTCTCTTTTACAGGTATTGCACAAACGCAGAAGTAACACTAAATTGAGAGCAAAAGAGCGAGACAATTTTGCAAGCAATTTATGTAAGATTTGAGTGTGCATTCCTGAAGCTACTTGGACGAGATGAAGAACAAATTCAATTGTGTCTTTCTTTTATTCTAGTTCAATTGTAGTAGGTGATTTAAAACTTGTACCTTTCAGCTTTCATAGAAGCAATTGTATTAGGTACTTAAGGTGTTCAAGTTATATGCTAACTTGAAGTTGTCGCAACAGTTGAGGTTGTGTGCTACAACGGGATTAGAGTTAATCCTTAGGTTTACAAAGAGTTTTGTAAATGCTGTTTTGGCTCAGTGATTTTAGTGAAAGTTTGGAAAAATCCTACTGAGTAGTAGGTCGTTGTTTTTTCACCTTTTGAGCCAGGTGTTTTCCACGTAAAAATCTCTGTGTTCTTTATTTTATGTACTTATTATTCCGCAAACAGTAGAGTTAGTATACCTAGAAGAACCAGGTTCTTCTAGAGCGCAAAATTGGGTACCACACAAATCACTCCCCCCCCCTCTTGTGTGGTATTGACGTATAAAACATCACACACATAACCGATCATTCAACTTCAAAACTCTGTCACTTCCTAGAGTGAAAGCAGTCATTTCTTTGTTTCTGACTCCTTCTTTTTAACTTTACTAAGTACGGATCTACGTCTTGCTTAGCCTTAACATGCACAACAAGAGAGGATTCCGCTAAGGCATAAGAAGTTATACCTCCTTCTTCGATCTCATCCAATCTAATTCCATCATTCGCCAGTTTTATGAAATTCACTACCCAAAGTTCGCCTTTGTACTGGAAGATGGGCCAAGACACCCATTGACTTCCTACTAAGTGCATCTGCTACCATATTAGCTTTGCCGGGGTGATAAAGGATATTGATGTCATAATCCTTCAATAGCTCGAGCCACCTTCTCTGTCTCAAATTTAATTCTTTCTGTTTGAAAATGTACTAGAGGCTTTTATGATCTGTAAACACTTCCGAATGCTCGCCATAAAGGTAGTGTCGCTATATCTTTAATGCAAACACCACTGCTGCAAACTCCAAGTCGTGTGTAGGGTAGTTCTTCTCATGATTCTTTAACTGCCTAGAAGCATAAGCAATAACTTTGCTATCTTGCATAAGAACACAACCAAGACCTACTTTGGAGGCATCACAATACACTGTGAACCCACCCGAACCTGTCGGCAAGGTTAACACAGGTGAAGTGGTCAACCTCTTCGTTAACTCTTGAAAACTCTGCTCACAAGCGTTTGACCATTGGAACTTAACTGCTTTCTGAGTCAACTTAGTTAATGGAGCTGCAAGTGAGTAAAACCCCTTTACGAACCTTCTATAGTAGCCAGCTAACCCCAAGAAACTCCTAATTTCGGTTGGCGTTGTCGGCCTTGGCCAGTTTTTGACTGCTTCTGTCTTCTGAGGGTCTACTTTTATGCCTTCACTAGATACCACGTGGCCTAAGAATGCCACTGACTGCAACCAGAACTCACATTTTGAAAATTTGGCATAAAGCTCATTCTCCTTCAAGGTCTGCAAGGCTATCCTTAGGTGGTCTGCATGCTCATCCTTGCTCTTAGAGTATACCAAAATATCGTCTATGAATATCAATGAATGGCTTGAAAACTCTGTTCATGAGGTCCATGAATGCAGCTGGAACATATGTGTAACACCCCGTACATTCGGACTAGGTATGGATATGTTAAATGGGTATTAATTTGATATTTTAGACATATGAAGTCCTAGCGGGATGATTGTGGGTGAAAATAGATGTTTCAAAATCAAGATGGAAAGTGAGGTTCATAAGATTTGACAAAGTCGACTAAGTTTGCAGAAGGTCTGTATTTCATCAGTGTTTAGTGAATATGTGTAAGGAACTTGAGAAAACTTAAAGCATAAAAGTTGTAGGCCTTTGAAATAGCTTTCCAATGATATATTATGGAGCCCGAACGGATCTCTGTGCAAAAAGTTATGTGCATTTTTCGGAACAGTACGCGTATGCACGAACACTCGCGCGAACAAGCCTTCAGGTGCGCGAACTCGCGCGTGGGAGGCAGTGTTACTGCCGTTGAGCGCGAGCTCTCGCGCGAACATGCCTCCAGGTGTGCGAACTCACGCGTGGGGGGTCGTTTTAAAGCTATATTTCGTCCCCCACAACCCCAAAATATAAAAACTTGCTCTAGAAAGGGGAACTCTCAAAAACCTAACTCCTTAAGGGTCCTTCCACCACCCAAGGTAAGTTCTAATGGTGATTTTAAGTTAATTTCAATTTCCCAACATCTTATTAACATGGGTAAACCCTCAATATCATTAGATATTCGATTGGGACACCATCGTTGAGAGAAGAAACCCTAGAACTCGAATTCAAGAAGATTGAACGTCAAAAAGGTAATATCTTCACCCTCTAATTAATTCTAACATTGGTTTAATGATTATAAACCCTAGTTCATGAGATATGAGTTGATGGGTTTGATAGAAAAACATGAAAAATTATAGGATTGGGTTGTTGATTGTTGATTATTGATTAAAGATATCGTTTATCTTATGGGTGATAAAGAAGGGTATTGAACATAGCAATTTGATGCTTTAGAATTTATCTAGGAACAAGAGAATGGGTCATTGGGTGTAGAGACACCATTAATAAGGACTATGAAGCTTTATTTTCACCAAGTGTTTGATAAGATGCTTAAGTGACAAAAACATGAGAATCATTGCTAATATGGAATTCCTTTGACTTGTATTGATTTAGATTAAAGTTGAAAGGGTTTTGACAAACGTTGTATTATGCTCAAGAGCAGGAAGTTAAGGTATGTGAGGCTAACTCTCTATGTTTGGGAATTTTAGTACACTACGTTTCTTTTACAACGTATCAATTGCCTCAGAAATACAGTTAAGCCTAGTTCCTTGAATAGTTGTAGAGCTTCTATTCCCTAGCTTCATAACTCGTTCATGACTTTCATTCTGAACGTTGTGAGCTCAGTTCGTATTCAAAATAGACTTGGGTTTGATTCCCCGAAGTCTCAGTATAGCTTACTCAGCATGTCATAAACAGTTGCAGTTTCAGTGTTCATAACCAGTTCAAGAATACATGTCTCATTCCAGTCCTATTCAGTATTCCAGTATTATGTAACTCAGTATGAATTCAGTATTCCAGTATTATGTAACTCAGTATGATTCAGTATTCCAGTATAATGTAACTCAGTGTGATCCAGTATTCCAGTATCATATAACTCAGCGTGATTCAGTATTTCACTATTATGTATTGCAGTATGATTCTCAGTTCCTGATTTTAAATCCCTGAATGTTGAACACCTATCTTTGGGCCTGAGGCCGCAGCTAATGCTTTATGCATCTTTGGGCCTGAGGCCGCAGTTTATGCTTTATGCATTTTGGACCTAAGGTCGCAGTTATGTATACGTATACTTGGGCCCGAGGCCGCAGCTTGTGCACACACACACACACACACATATATATATATATATATATATATATATATATATATATATATATATATATATATATATATATATATATATATGGGCCTGAGGCCGCAGCTTAATATTCAGATAAGCAGGTTGTTCATCATTCAGAAGAGGGAGTATTCATATCCTTACTTCCTTTATTCAGTTCAGTTATCAGTTATCAGTTATCTTTTCAGTTATCAGTTCAGTTATCAGTTATCAGTTATCAGTTATCAGTTAATTATCAGTTATGAGTTATCTTTTCAGTTATCCGTTCAGTTACCAGTTCTCATTTCAGTTTCAGTTTCAATAGTTATCATTTCAGTTATCAGCTTAGTTTCAGTTTCAGCATTTATAATTCTTTCTTTCAGTTGCTTTACATACCAGTACAATTCAAATGTACTGACGTCCCTTTTTGCCCGGGGCCTGCATCTCACAATGCAGGTAATGATTAACAGGTTGATTATTCAGAGCGCTAGGATTCTCGTACCAGCTAATTTGGTGATCCTCAGTTCTTTCGGGGCATTATCATTACCTTACAGTTTTCAGTACTTAAAGGCAGTCAGTATTTTCAGTATATTATTAGAGGCTTCATAGACTAGAGTAACAGTTAGACGGAGTCACAGACTTTTCATATTAAGCCATGTTGGCTACAAATATGTTTCAGAATTGTATTAGTATTTCCGCACTTTGATTTATATCATCCACAATTTTCAGTATATCAGCATGTGTTAGTTTATCTTCTGCATTCAGTATGTTATGATACCACATGTTGATTCAGCCAGCCAGTTGGTTCGCTCGGTCACATGTAGTCGGGCGCCGAGTGCCGTGTTACGTCCAGGCCCAGGTTCGGGGCGTGACAATATGTCAACCCAAAGGAAATCACTAGAAATTCATAGTGCCCGTAGCGAGTTCTAAAGGCTGTTTTAGATATATCTTCTTTTCTGATTCTCAACTGATGTTACCCCGACCTCAAGTCTATCTTTGAAAGTACTTTGCACCCTGAAGTTGATCAAATAAATCATCAATTCTTGGCAATGGGTACTTGTTCTTAATGGTAACTTTATTCAACTGTCGATAGTCGACGCACATTCTGAGAGACCTATCTTTGTTCTTGACAAACAGGACCGGGGCACCCCACGATGAAACACTCGGCCTGATGAAGCCCTTGTCAATAAGGTCTTTCAACTGTTCTCTCAACTCATTAAGTTCTGCTGGAGCCATCCTATAAGGAGGTATAGATATGGGCTGAGTGTCTGGCATGAGATCAATGCCAAAGTCTATGATTCTTTTAGGAGGAAGTCCGGGAAGGTCATCTGGGAAAACTTCTGGAAATTCTCTAACAACTGGCACAGACTGAAGAGCTGGTGGGTCTGATTCTGGATTAATGATGTGAGCCATATAGGCGAGACACCCCTTACCGATCATTCGTTATGCCTTAAGGTAAGAAATAAACTTACCTACCAGCGATGATGAACTACCCTTCCACTCTAAGACTTCTTCATTTGGAAATTGGAACCTGACTATCTTGGCACGATAATCTAACATGGCATAGCAGGAAGATAACCAATCCATACTCATGATCACATCGAAATCCACCATTTCTAACTCTATAAAATCGGCCTTGGTGTTGCGACCTTGGACTGAAACTATACAACCTCTATTGACTCTTGTGACTTTCACTGACTCACTAACTGGAGTAGATACTAGGAATGGCTCACTAAGTTGTTCAGGTTCTAGCCCGAGGTTAATTGCAAAGTATGGAGTCACATATGAAAACGTTGAACCTGGATCCAATATGGCACAAGCATTATGTGAGCAGACTAAAAGTATACCTGTAATAACTTCTGCAGATGCCTTCGCACTCTGACGATCAAGTGTAGCAAACAAACGGGGTTGTCCCCCTCCCTGAGTAACTCGATCTGCACCTCTGCCTGCCCCATGCCCGGTCTTATGAGAACCACGAGCCTAAGGTGGTGCAACTGCAGTAGATGAGGAACTAGAAGGACGAGTTGATCCACCACTGAAATTACGTCGCAACTTTGGGCAGTTGGCCTTTATATGACCAATGTCTCCACAATGATAACAACCACGAAACCTGAGCTTGCGCTGACCTGAATGTTGCCACTTACATGTTCCACAAAGACCTTGTTGGTGTGAATGTTGCTCAACATGACTCTGGCTATGTGAGGATGATGTCCTAAAATTCTAATTTTGGCGAGACTGGTTTCCATAACTCTAAGTATGTCTGAAGGAAGACCCACCACCTGACTGATGACTGGACTGAGCTGGTGCTAATGACTCCTTATTAGAGGAATCCCTTCCACCTTCGCTAGATGTACCATTAAACCTGCTCGCTGTCCGGGCTTTCTTGTTATGCTCTTTTTCTTCTCTCCTTTGTTGTCTGTCTTTTTCTAAGTGTTTGGCGAATCCCACAACAGAGGAGAAAGCTGTCATTCCTATCGATGCAGCTGATGTCGTATCCTTAATGTGGTAAGCCAAACCGCCAACAAACTATCATTGTTTTTTCTGTCTTAACCATGTGAGGAGCATGCTTAGCTAACCTTATGAATTCCATGTAGTACTCTTGCACACTTTTATTCCCTCGCTTGAGCTGTTCGAACTCTGTAGCCTTAGCTTCCCTATCCTCTTCTGGGATAAAGCTAGCTATGAAGGCCTCTTCAAATTCTTCCCAAGTAGGCCATCATCTTCATCTCTTTCCTTTTCCCACATCTCAAACCAAGCGCCAGCCACATCTCTAAGCTGGTAAGCAGCCAGCTCCACAGCTTCATCATCAAATGCCTTCATCGCTCGGAGGGCGTTCTTGACACCCTCCAGCCACAACATTGGATCTTCATCAACTATAGAACCATGGAACACTGGAGGACTCAACTTCAAAAATTCATTCACTCTTGAGGACTCAGAAGTGTTCTGTCAATTTGATTGAGGTGGAATCTCATCTCTTCTCTCGTTCTGGTTGGCCATGAAGGCTTTAAACATCTCCATATCACTGTTGACTGCATTAAACATCTGACTCACCTCTGGAGATATAGCTGTCTGAGCCGGAGCTGCTGTTAGGGGCGGCACTGGATCCTGAGGTACTGGATCATCATGCTCCACCCCTTCTTCATGTTCAACCCGGGGTACTTGAACCCCCTTTGTGGATTTAGCCTTCCTTTTCTGAGTTGGAGCCTTTTTAGTTCTGCCTTGAGCCACAATAGTAGCAATACTTTCTTGAGCAGCATCCTGAGTGTCGGTGTCAGAGTTTCGAGTACGAGCCATTTCTGCGAGTTTTGGAGAAACGAATACATTAGATAATTTCTTAGAGGTAGGATCTACTGCACGACCTAAAGTATGAGAAAAATGAGACTTTTCCTAAATGCTTGTAGCCTCCTGTTTATAAGTATGGCGCGCTTCATACCCATAAACAAGACTCTACTAACACGGATTTATAGACCCCTAGGACTCTATAAACCTGACTCTAATACCAAGTTTGTCACGACCCATTTTTTAAACAAGCCGGGACCGGCACCCGATCACTAAACATGACCAAACGAACCATATGCGCTTATAAAATCTATTATAACTTCAAACTTTATATGCCACAAGGCAATAGTGTAACCAAATACTTTTAACTAATTTAAATATCTAAAATAAACCAACTCCAAAACTTTATTCGTAGTAATCACTGAAATACTTCTAAGTTATTATCAAAAACACCTGAATCTTAACTCAACGACTATTAATAAACTGACGCACTGCTCCGAACATGAGATTGTCTGGCTAGTTCTCCAAGTAAACAAAGAAATAACTAGACAAAGATGACTCTAAGGAATACTCCACGAACAAAAGCGGAGCTCACCAATAGCACTGGAAGAGAGGGAAGTCCTAACCTGTAGCCCGTTCGCCTGCAAAACCGATTCCTACGTTGTACTGCAGACCAATGTAGGTTCCCAAAAGAGAACGTCAGTACCATCCATTATACTCAGTGAGTCTCAACAACCGAGGACGAAACTTTGAAAAAATATACATTACGAGCAATGATTCTAAATGCATGAGAAACATAAAGCTTCTAAGAAGAATTCTAAAATAATTGCATAATAGCACTTTATGGATATCCTAAAAGAAATTCTTTTTTAAAAAAAAAAATACTTCACTTTATACTTTGGGAGTTCCAACTATCCTGGCCTGTTTCTGTCTTATCCACGGTGTGATCGGCACGGGTTCGACCCCAACCTGATCGAATAAGCCCAATCCACGAGGTGCCACTCGCTTCATGGTTCTTCAGCGCTCATGTATCATACCTTAGCTTAGCTAAGTAAATTCTCAGCAACGAGACCCTCGGCTCGTGTGCTCCCTACTTTGGCACAAGTAGTTTCAGAAAGTCAACGTCTTGGTCATGACCCTCGGCCTGGACGATGACCCCTTCTCAGAATAAAGGATACTCCCAAAATGTCTTTTCTTTCTAAAACTTCTTCTTGTGACTTTTCAAGTCTAAATCTTTTCTGGAACATCCAATACATACTCATACCGGTATCCTTAAATGTAAAGCATGGCATAAGAATGAAATAAACATTCAAAAGTATTTATGGAGATTCTTGCTTCTTCATAAATTTTCAACATGAAAATGGCATATAAGAATAACACAAAAATCTAAAAATTTATGCACATATATAATAATAAATCATCTAAACTCTAGCTAGAGCACTTCTAAGTTAATATATTTTCAAATCTCAAGTGCACAGGGATTATGACAGGAGCTTAAAAATTATTTATACTTAAATATTAAGGTCAAAAATAGTGATAACTAACTTTTTAAGACTACTATGAGTGTCAACGACAGTTTGGATATTAACCAAGAAACTTCTCAATAGCATTCAACGAACTATTGGATTATGCTTTGTGAAGTAACTGGAGCTAGTCCTATTTAATGACAGTAGCAAAATTTGCTCGTTAAGCTTATTTATATTATAATTCAATTTCTAGTCAAATCAAGAGGCAACTTGTCCAGTAATGTTTGTTACTAAAGTATTTAACTATCTTTTTGTTAGAAGCATTAAAGAGAGAAACGAGCAACTGTACTCGCTCCAATTAAGTACATATTAACTCTTTGAGGCAATTCATCAAGCACCTTGTATGCATGCTTTAGTGAGTTAAACCATTTTGGTAAAGGGTTATATCAACTCACCTCAAAACTTCTAGAGCCAATACGTAGGCCCCAGTCCAATTGACACCAGTCAAACAATCGATTCTACATCAACCAGTGCATTTTAATTAATTTTAAAGTTTCACACCTAAACATGGGATTTACTGTTCATACACAGAAAGAAGGGAATTAACTATCCAATTCTTATACTGTAGGATAGTTGAAAATAGGAAATTTTACATACCTGTATTCAAGAACTAGTTATTTGTAAAGAAGCCTAGAATTTTCGTATTGTCTGCGTGAAATATTTCCCGGGTTTGCTGCCTCTGTTTCGTTATTTTCTGTTCGCGAGAATGAACAGAAGACTTTTCTGTTTTAGTATAAAGGATATTCAACCCTTTTAGGTCCCAACAGCCCTTTATGGGCTTTTAGGTTTGTCCCACTTTTTTTTTTTTGGGAGAAATTCAAAAGTCATCGAAATTTAGCCACTTTAAGTCTGAGCGAAAACACTGTTCAAAATCCGGAAAAATACGCCTGCAAATTTTACGGGAGTTCCAGCATAAGTATGCTTGAACTCCCGTAAATTTTACGGGAGTTCCAGGATAACTATGCTGGAACTCCCGCAAATTTTACGGGAGTTCAAGTATAATTATGCTGGAACTCCCGCAAATTTTACGGGAGTTCCAGCAAGTATAATTGTCCAGTATAATATACTGGAGTTTGGAGCACTGGTGCTCCAGTCTCCCGCAAATTTTACAGGAGTTAGCAAAGTATACCGGTCTAGCATAATATGCTGGAGTTCGTACACAAATGCACCAGAACTCCCGTATATTATACTGGACCGGTCCCTGTTGCAGCAAAATAGTGGCTATTTTTCATTGACTTGATAAACGCTGGCTATTTTTCATTGACCAGTGTGAAAACTGGCTATACCATGATATTTTAACTTTTTTTTTTGTTTTATTGCTTTTTCTTATTTTATTTCTTTTTGTTTGCATTTAACTAATAATTAATGATACCCACTTTTAATAATTAATAATATTAAAATTATTGATATTTTTCAATTGTATATCTTATTTATAAATAGAGAATTAACTCAAAAGTCAATCGCAAGAGTTTAAATCCGTAATATGAGTATAATTTAAGGAAAATAAATAAATTAATTTCTATATTTAGCGAGTCTTGAGACTTTTATATATTTGAGGAGTGTTACAACGTGCTTGGCTAATTTTGGTAAGTCTATGATTAATGGCTAGAGGTTGGTAAGTTCAAACTTATTTGGGACATTTATGTAAGATTTAGAACACCGTGGCCCCCTCCTTATTTTATAAAAAGCAATTATATAAATTTTATGTAAAATATATATAGTTTATGTATACTGACTAGAAAATGTAAACAATGAATCTGATCAACTATTCATATAAAATCCCTTTATAAAATCAACATCTTCCTCGTTCCCTTCCGTCGTTTTCAAATGGGATCTTTACACAAGTAGCCAGCTATATTCATTGTTTATTTTTTCTAGCCATATATATAGATTATATACGATTATACACATAATTAACATAAATTATACCTCTTCAGGCTATTTTCAACTTAAGCGATTGAGTGGACGGCTAATCGGATTAATTCTTCTTCTGAAACATCCCCGATAACATTGGCCCAAGTACAAATTGGGTTGAGGGTCCAAAACAAATGGGCCTTAACAGTTCAAAGCCCAGTAAATTAGCAGCCCAAATTTTCTTCAATTCATCTAAATAAACCCCAGAAAAGAAATCTTCAGTTTCCCTCTTTTCTACCCCCCTTTCAGCAAAAAAGATTCGAATTTGCAGCAGCCATTAAAGATGGGTGGGAGAGGAAGGTCTCGAACTCAAAGAAAACACTTTCGACAGAACAGAGAAAATGTTTGGAAACGCAGCAAACACGAAGACAACAATGTTACTACTACCAATGATGACAACAACAAAGAACAACAACCTAGTAATAAAACCCATTGGGAACCATTTGCCACTCAAAATCTTGCCTTTGATGAGTATTATAAGGTAATTAGATTTTATCTTTTTGGTATTTGGGATGTGGCACAATGGAATCAATGCAAACTTAGCTAAACATAAGGCAAAAAGATCCATAATTTCTACTAATTGGGAATATGTTTTTAGCCTTGTTAGAGAACTTCTAGTATTATTATTTTTGTTATTATTACTATTATTTATATATATTGAACTTATTTTTCAGCTTTATTTTTGTTTGGTATGATGACGGCATGAGTTGAGCTTAAATGGAGAAGTGAGGATTCATTAGCCGACCCCAACTTGTTTGGCATTGAGGCCTAGTTGTTGTTGTTGCAGTTGTTATTGATCAAGAAGGAAATCCAAAAGGAACTCGAACTTTTGGTGCAATCGCCTGGGAATTGAGAGAACTAAATTTTACTAAAATAGTTTCATTAGCTCCCGAGGTATTATAAAATGAAATTGTGATCTGCTTCTAGTGGGGTATTGGAAAGAAATAGATTAATTATTAGATTGTTTCTCACACATATATCTTTAATAATTCATATCATATTCAAAAATAAAAAATAAGTAAAAAACACGTTGATAATATCAAATATGGAGGCCCCAATAATTTGAGTTCATCATGGGTAGGGACCCTATTGCTGAGATAATAACTTCTATATGAAATGCTGATATGGATCGAAAAAGGGTGGTTCGAATAGCATTTACTAATATTACCGAAAATGTTGCTCAAATACTTTTGTGGTTGTTGGTATTTGGGATGTGGGTATGTGCTTATATGTTTAGTTGGATTATGGGGTTTGAATATTTCTTGCCTTTGATGAGTATTATAAGGTAAAAAGTTTTTATCTTTTTGGTATTTGGGATGTATTGATGTGCTTAATGTTTAGTCGGATTATGGGGTTTGAATATTTCTTGCCTTTGATGAGTATTATAAGGTAAAAGAGTTCCCTTTTTTTGGTTATTTGGGATGTGGGTATGTGCCTATATGTTTATTTGGGTAATGGGGTTTGAGTATTTTTTTGTTGTAGGAGCAAGGAATAGTACCAACTGAAGAGTGGGATGCTTTTGTTGGCTGTCTTAGAACTCCTTTGCCTGCTGCATTCAGGATCAACTCCAGGTTTATGTGTAACCTTTCTTTGAGTTTTAGATTGTTTCTTGATATATTTGTTTTGATGGAACTGTAATGTCTGTAGTTGAAGTATAGTTTAATGAATGCTTGCTCTTTCCTTATCGTTGTCTTTCTGGATTTAAAGTTAGTTGGATTTGAACAAGATTAGATTTTTGTGCTTTTCTTTCTGCGGTTGAAAATAAGCTGTGTGTGCTATGCGTTACAAAAGTTGACAGAAAAGTGCAGTTAAAGTTGTGAACTTCTGAGTATTTCCCTTACAAAGTTTTCACAAGCGCTATTAGCACAATATGTAAAGCTTCATTTCATGTGCTTCTTATGGTACAATGGATTTTACTACGTTAGACCCAAATTTGGCGGTGGATATACATGTTTCCCCTTATCACAATTGCATGAGCATGACAAGTGCACATTGTTCAAAGTGGCTATGTGCTGCTATTAGCATATACCTATAATAACCTAATTTCATTGTTTCTTAGTATTATATGAGGTGCTTCTTTTAGAAATTTTAAAGTTGGATTTTAGAACAAAGCGCATTGCTCTAATATAAGGGGTTAAATATAGCAAATTCTCCTGCTTAGTTCCAAGTAGTATGTGAGATTGAATGAACTTGTTTGTGGTAGCCTACTCCTATCAGAAGTTTTTTAGAACTCTAAGACCAAAGCAACTTCTGCTAAAATTAAATTCTATTGAACTTCCCATTTTGTTAATGTTGCAGTAGCCAGTGCTATATGGATATTCGGACCAAGTTGGAGAATGATTTTATGAAAACTCTTCAGGCAGAGGTTGATCAGCTGAATTATGTTCACCTTTCATTTATGAGCTTCCTGCATTACATATGCATTTTTTAGAGGATAATCACTCTATCGCTTACTGTTCCTATATTTTTATTTATGATTCAGGGCGTAGATGGGAGTGAGGTCGAGGGAATAAAACCATTACCTTGGTACCCAGAGAATCTTGCTTGGCAGTCTAATTTTTCACGCAACCAGTTGAGGAAAAACCAAATACTTGAGAGGTTAGTAATGCAGTGTCTGTTTATGTGTTGTAACTTTCTGTAGACTCAATTGATATTTTTTTAGTGAGAGATCATTTAAAGGTATATGACAAAAAGTAGCAGGTGGCTTTCTCAAAATGATTGTTACGGGGTGCTAACTGCTTAACTTTGCTCCCAGGGCTTTGGTCTAGTAGTAAGAGTGTAGTTTGTGATGTGTGGGTTAGGCGCGCGTCACATATTTGAACCTTCCTTTAGACAAGAACCTGGTATTTAAGTGGAGAAGGGTAGAGGAGCGAGCCCATCATCCCCCGAGTTTTGAATCGTGCGCCAATGACCTTCGGGGATTTTCTCTGCCATAAGAAAAGTAAAGAGGTCAATATTTTGGGGCGGACTTTAACAGAAAGGAGATTGAACAAAGTAGGATGCAGGGAGTATAAATTTTTTCATTGTGACTTATCCCAAAGAAAAAATCTCACTGTTGACAGCGCATATGGTATCTTACATTACAATCGAGATTAAATTTTCTAATTATTTCATAGATACTGTTGAAGAAGAATCACATGCAAAATAATAAAGCTTGCAATTTTATTTATTTATTTTTTCATCTAAAAAAATAAAGTTGCACATTTTGCTTTTATTTAGTGCACAGTATGAACTGTTTTGGAGAGAAAGTTTAGGAGGAAATTTGTATAGCTAAGATGACTATCAGAAATTAATGAATCCCGTTATTTCATCAGAATCTGTATGTTGTCAAGAGTGATTGGACCTATTATTGAAGACAACTTGTGATTGTTTCTGCTCAACAATTTGAGGTCATTGCTATTAACTTTCAGGTTCCATGAGTTCTTGAAGCTACAAAATGAAATTGGAAACATTACAAGACAGGAGGCCGTTAGCATGGTTGGTCAAGTTGACTTTCATCTCTCTGTGTTTCCATGTTGGATTATCCCATTGCGGATTTGTTTGATATATCTCCTTTTGTTGACTTCAACTTGTGACTGCTTTGATTCAGGTTCCTCCCCTGTTCTTGGATGTCCGTCCAGAACATTTTGCTCTTGACAGTAAGTAATTTCGTATGGATTTTAAGTTATATTTGCATGTTATGTTCTATTTGGGTAGGTTATGCAAAATTTCACATATTCATTCTGAATGCTTTCTGTATCTTGACTATTCCTATAATCATGCAGTGTGTGCAGCTCCCGGTTCGAAAACATTTCAGTTGCTTGAGATGATACACCACTTGGCTGACCCAGGGACATTACCTAGTGGAATGGTCTTCTTCCTTCTTTAGCTCTATTTTCAAGTCATGGATTCCTTTGCACTTTTGTGTTTGCCTTTTTCAAATGTCCAATCTTTCTTGTTTTCATGTGAACTCTCTGCACCTTTATAACATCGTCTTGGTTCTGTTTTGAATGACTCTTTATATAGGTCTTAGCAAATGATGTTGATGTCCAAA
The DNA here is from genome assembly GCF_001879085.1 of Nicotiana attenuata. NCBI lineage: Eukaryota > Viridiplantae > Streptophyta > Magnoliopsida > Solanales > Solanaceae > Nicotiana > Nicotiana attenuata. Next base: position 300,309 of record NW_017671242.1, read on the forward strand.
GGTGTAACCTTCTTATTCACCAAACAAAGAGAATGTCTACTGCCAACTTGATCGTCACAAACCATGAAGCGCAGAACTTCCCTAGCTGTCATTTAAATAGAAATTTAGCAAATGGTTCTGAGACGCAAAAGAGGGAATTAGATATTAATCAGCTTCAATTTGATCGTGTCTTGTGCGATGTTCCATGTAGTGGTGATGGCACTTTGCGCAAGGCTCCTGACATATGGAGGAAATGGTAGTTATTACGTACTATTGTAGACCGTATCACTCTCGTTTTACTGCATATGATAGTTTCTAACGCCCACCTTCTCCCTCCCTGTATGTTTGCATCATACAGGAATACTGGAAATGGTAATGGTCTGCACGGGCTACAGATTCAGATAGCAATGCGAGGTTCCTTGCTCTCTCTCTCTCTCTCTCTCACACACACACACACACACACACATCAGAGACAAGTTTACGTCATTGTGCATTTCTCAATCTCTTCTTGTTTCTCTTCTCACAGTTTTTACTAATTAATAGTTTTCTTTATGTAATACTAATACTTTTAAAAAAGATATTATTTCTAGTACTTTTACATTTATTTCGTATATTGTTGGCCTGAAATGAATTTAAATAGAGAAACATGATATGTGAGGATTCATATAACCGACTGACCCCAATTTGTTTGGGACTGGTGTAAACCTTAAACAATGCTATTTGATGTCTTTTTACTTTACTGAGCCGCCTTCCATAGATATGTGATTGGTTAAAAACATATATTGCAGGATTGTCTTTGCTTAAAGTAGGTGGAAGGATGGTTTATTCAACTTGCTCGATGAATCCCATTGAGAATGAGGCCGCGGTTGCTGAGGTAACTCATTAGGAAGAATGCTGGCATATCATTTAGCAATTCATTGCTTATATTACTTTTTTATTCAACATTAACAACTATGCCTCAATCCCAAGCTAGATGGACTCTGTTCTATAAATCTCATGATCCATGTCTTCATCAGTCCATCGAGGCCCTTCTCGATCCCAATGTTCAATAATTTAGGTTCTCCAACACTAGGTGCTCTCTACATGTTCTACTGGCACACAATTTTTTTACAAGATTAAAAGACTCAACATTGGACCTGTAGTCGAGTATGGAGCATTCCAAAAGACAGGCAACCTGATACAATATAGTTCTTATAGAACCTATCATGAAAATACACCTAGAGTGGGGTAAGGCTAAGCAGAGCTAAAGGGTTTCCCACAAGATACAAAATTTATCAAGTGACTGATCTTGGTTGACTGTGGTAGGGTCTAGGGGAGACCTAGAAAAAAGGAACCTCTAATGGAGCTTTAGGTCCTTGCATTTGCTGCACTATTTTCGTTGTCGGATGCCATGCTGGATTTTCTTCCTTCCATTTCTATCCTACCCCACCTTCGGGTTATTTGAATTCATGTATTGCATGTATTGTTTTCATGTGGACTGTTGATATGAAGCAAGTACACTTTCTGTTTGATTCGTTAGTATGATTATCTGTCTTGTTACATCAGCTTCAATCCTTTAATCACCCTTTCTTGTCCATATCAGTTAATTTAAACTAGCAGGAGAAGTGCTTGGTATTGTTGACTGATATAAGGTTGAACTTTGAAATCTTGGTTTCTTCTTGCTTGGTGTACAATTTTATCAAAAGTTTGACAAAGCTTCTTCTGACACTGTAGACGGCTGATGATTAATCAGTATAATTTTCGTGAGAAGCCAAGATTATACTTTTTTTTTTCTGTGGTGTGTCAGTGCGTGCGTGTTTCCTTGGAAGTACTTTAAAACTTGCTTTCGCTCCTCCCAAGCTGTCTTTTGATATTGCAGGTCTTGCGGAGATGTGGGGGGTCCGTTGAACTCGTTGATGTGTCCAGTGAGCTTCCTCAGCTTGTTCGCAGGCCAGGTCTTAAAAAATGGAAGGTATGGTAATTATTTTTCATCCTTAACTTTCATGTCTTTTCTCCATGTTATGTGATCTCTATATTACAGATTGGGATCTATATGCAACACCTCCCCACCCCCCACCCCCGTGCACGATAGCAGAGGGTCCCGACCGTTATAATCCGAACTTTGATATAATAAGGTTGGAATATATTCCCTTCTCTGATATGAAACTGAAATTGGTTCATGAGATTTTGGTTAAGGCTGAGTATCCTTTTGCTACTACTTTCTAATGGTTCGCATGCGTGGAGCTTTAACCATGTTGAGGGACGTAAGGATTGGGAATTTTCTGTTCACGAGCATGAGAATGCATTCCTTTTCCAAGTGTTTCGCACAGCTTTCTGTGTTATTGTTTTCTTCTGTGGGTGGCATATAAAATTTAATAGCCCTGCCATCCCAATTTTTTTAACGGTGTTTGACTGGACATGGAGTTTAAGAAAAAATACAAAGATGTTTGACACATTGGCTGAATATTCATAAAATACCAAAAGTATCCTAGTATCAAGCTATTTGCTAGTGGACCCCGGAACAGGTCATGTCAATGTAACAGTGGAAATGTAAAAGTTACTAATTAGTTTATGATATAGAAATATGTCAATCTTTTGGAAGGACAAAAAAAGGAAAGAGTGGCAAACAAATTGGGATGAAGCAAGTATTCCGCTGTATGATTCTTGTACTGCTCCCAAGAATGATAGGAAGTGATCACATGAATTGCTTTTAGTCATCTGGACAGCTTTTTACTGATCTTGTCTGTATTTACAAGTTCTATTGATCTTTTAGTAGCGTGGCGGCCAGGAGCATGAACAAAGATTAAAATAATTTTTTAAAGAGTTTTAATTCCATATGCGTTAGACAGATTCCATTGCTTGTACTGCATGATTTTATCTGATGTTTGTTCATCTGTACGTGCAGGTTCGAGATAAAGGAATGTGGTATGCTTCTTACAAAGATGTTCCGGATAATCGCAGAGGTGGTGTTGTTCCCGGGATGTTCCCATCTGGCAAAACCTATGTGGATGCATCTGAGCAAAATGATGATGCAACTAGAGCTCCATTGTCTGATAATGGAAATAATGATACTTCTGAAAATGACATGCCGGTGTTGGAGGATTCTGCAGCTGCAGCTACAATCTTGGATGATGAGGAAGTTTCAACTCTACCGCTGGAACGTTGTATGAGGATAGTGCCGCATGATCAGAATAGTGGAGCCTTTTTTATTGCTGTATTTCACAAGCTTTCTCCTTTGCCAGGTGTGCTTAAAGTTTAACACCCATAGTTTCATTAGTACATTAATCAGAAAATTGGATCGTTTGTCATTTGATTTCTTTCTGTATTTACGTAACTGTTAAGGTACATTTTTCCATTTCTGGCAGCTTCAGCCTTTCAGCAGAAGAAACCTGTCTCTCTGCGCGGCAAGATGAGTTCCAGTAATGCTCAGGCTGAAAGTTTAACAACTAAGGTTAAAGAAGATGAAAATGTTGAGGATGTTAAGCCAGTGGATTCTGCTGGTAACAAAGATGTGACTATGGATGATGCTGATATTCAAGCTGAAAGTTCAATGACCGAGGTTAAAGAAGATGTAAATGTTGAGGATGTTAAGCCAGTGGATTCTGTTGGTAGCGAAGAGACGACTACGGTTGATGCTGGTAATGGAACCGACGAAACTATTTTGGATACTGAGCCCAGTGAAACATTGGAGAAAAATAAGAATGAGGAAACTCAACCTTCTACTGATACAAGAGCTGAGCCTGAGACTAATAGAGGGAAAAGAAAATTACAAATGCAAGGCAAGTGGAGAGGGGTTGACCCGGTTATATTCTACAAAGAGGAGGCAGTTGTGGGTAAGATAAAGGATTTCTATGGTATCAAGGATTCCTTTCCATTCGAAGGACATCTAATTACGAGGAATAGCGATATGAACCATGTGAAGAGAGTTTATTATGTGTCAAACTCTGTGAAGGAAGTTCTGCATCTCAATTTTCTAGCTGGTCAGCAGCTTAAAATAGCTTCAGTTGGGCTCAAGATGTTTGTAAGTCTATCCAAATTTAACACTTGATTTCTCTTCGTGGGATTTTTTTTTTCAAATTTGACACAACTTCTCTTTGTGGGGATTTTGTCACACTTGACACTTAACTTCTCTTCATAGGGCTTGTGTCATAATAGTAAAAATTGCACCAGCAATAATTATGCTACGATCCCGAACTAGTCCCCCTTTTTTTCTTTTTTTTTCTTCCCTTAATAAGATAAAGTAAGATTAAGGAGTGAGAAGAGAGTGAGGGTCTTTCTTTTCTCATATCTTCTTTCCTATTGCACCTTTTAGATGATCTTTTTGCTTTGATTCTTTCCTTATTGCAGGAGCGCCAAACATCAAAAGATGGTGCATCTTCACCATGTATATTCCGGATATCATCTGAAGCATTGCCATTAATGCTGCCGTATTTAACCAATCAAATATTATATGCATCTCCTGCGGACTTCAAGCATCTTTTGCAGTACAAGAGCATTAAATTTGGTGATTTTGTTGATGCTGGATTTGGTGAAAAAGCCTCACAGCTGTTGATGGGTTGTTGCGTCGTGGTTCTGAACAAAGGTTAGATGTGATGTGTGTTTGGCCGTGATTACTTGCAAATACTGAAATCATTATTTGCATGTTGAAGTTTGTCCATCAGTTTTGCAAATATTGAATTTCAGTGTTTGAAATACCGGTTACAACAACAATAACAACGACCCAGTGAAATCCCACGAGCGGGGTCTGGGGAGGTTAAGATGTTCGCAGCCTTACCCCTACTCTGGAAGGGCAGAGAGGCTGTCTCAGATAGACCCTTTGCTAAAGAAAGAGTGAAAAACTTGTTTGTGAAATACTGGTTAAATATTGAAATACTTGTTTGTGAAATTCATGTCCAACACAACTTTAACTTCCAAAGAACTTCAATTTCGAATACTCTTTTTTCAACTTCAACCAAATGTTGTCCAAACGCCTATGCATTATGCCTCATTTCCTAGCAAAATATCCTCATTGCTTTGCTTCTGATTAAGTTTGGTTGATCGTTTCTTGTAGACAATAAGACGCTGTCAGAAGCTCAAGCGGATCCATCAACTATAGCTATAGGATGCTGGAGAGGCAGGTCTAATATCGCAGTGATGGTCACTGCACTTGATTGCCAAGAGCTTCTGGAAAGGATGTCAATGGGTGTGGAGGTGGAAACAAATACGTCATTGCCGGAAACCAAGCCATTAACTGTAGAGGCAGATGAAATAGTTGAAGCAGAGGAAGCTGAAGTTAAAGAAGACACAAAACAACCATGAGAGAACTAAAACTAACAATTTTGGAAACTGTTATAGGTGTACCATGATTGTGAATTTCTTAGTTGTTTGTTTGTAGGTTGCTTCAGTTTATTCAATATATCTACAACCATAATTTTTAGATGAAGATAATTTGTGTACTTAAAAATATGTTGAAGAATTAAGTATCATAATTATTTGGCCTTGAGGCTTAAATTAAGTTTCCATTTTCTGCAGCAAATTTTAAGATGAAGATAATTTGTGTACTTTAACAATATGTTGAAGAATTAAGTATCATATTTATTTGGCCTTGAGGCTTAAATTAAATTTCCATTTTCTGCAGCAAATTCTGGGAGAATAGCATGGGCTAGCCAGTTTTTGAACTGGTAATCGAAAAATAGTCAGAGTTTGCAAAGTCATTGAAAAATAGTCACTATTTTAGCTGAAACGCAGAAAGTTCTACCATAATATGCTGGATTTTGAAACTCTCCGTACAAACTTCCAGCACATTATGTTGGAATTTCATATGTAAAAGATTCGAACTCCAGCATATTATGCTGGAATTTTTCCGAATTTTTGAGGGTGTTCTTGTTCAAATTTTATCTTTACATGAACAAGTGGCATATTTCGATTCCTTTTGAAATTGTGGCTATCGTTACAATATCATATGGTGCTATATGTACTAATTAGAAATTTTGGTGGGAGGGCGGGGGGTTGTTGAAAAGGAAGAGTAAGATAAAATGCCAAATTCTAGCAAAATAAAGAGAATAAGTTTACCTGATATCAAAGAAAAATATGTTGATACATTATTAGATCTAACCAGATAATATTATTCAGGTAGTTTAAATGGGATGCTATGGTTAGTAAAGATTCATATGTCTGATTCTAATTTGGTTGGTATTGAGACATAATAATTACATCTGTATTACTTATATGTGTTGTGAGATAATTGCTTGAGTTGTGTGATAAGTAATAGTGTGCATTTTGGATTTTATTTATGATAGGGAAATGAGTTTGTTAATTAGCTTTTGTGATGTAAGTTAGTTTGAATTTATTTGTGGTGCAAGTTAATTTGAGCTAATTGTTATAGGTCAATCACATTTTTTATCACGAAATTTCAATCTCATATGCAATATTTCATGTGCCAAACGCGAAATACAACTATCAAAATAACATTATAATCCCCTATACATGCCAATGATATTGGATTCTTTTGTATTTAATGCAAACAGTTACCGTTCCAAGGCTTTGATTCAATGGTAAAAGTGTAGCGCGTGATATATGAATTAGAAGTAAGTTATAGTTTCAACCTTACCATAGCCAAAATATCGACGATCTTATACGTGTTCACCGGCAACTGTTGGAATAAGATGAGGGAAATGTGAATCAATTATTAAATTGTTTGGTATAGTTTAAAATCATAATTTCAAATTATAAAGATTAGAGAAAATTATTTTGAAGTAATGTAAAGTTAATTCATATGCTTTTGAACTGTTCAAGGGAAAAAAAATCATCAGTTTAAGAAAGAAATCATAATTTAGGGTCGAAATTATCAATTCTATGCGAGAAAAGCTATCTTCAAATCCAAGGAAAACATTACATCATGAGACTAAGGAACCACTAAATATAATTAAGATTTAACTAACATTTTTACACACCACTAAATATAATTAAGATTTAACTAGCACTTTTCCACCGTCTATGTATTTTAATATGTTATGATATACACTCTAATTTATTTTTCCGGTGATTACATAAAATTACTTTTTAGATGACTTGATAGTGTAAGAAATTCGTTAGAGCGTCAATATACAAAAGTTAAAGCCAATACACTATAACCAGTAACTATAAAGTCCTATCTTGTAGTTACAGATGAAATAGATTTATCTTTCTCTTTGAGATCCAGTAGATGTTGAAGGTGCAATTGGCTTCCATCGTGTAGCTTTTGTTCTCTATTGTATTCCGTTTGCCCTCCCATCCTTGTGTTGGCTTCGATTCCAGTGATCAAGCGAGCAAGCAAGTCAGAAATTCTTTTCGTTGAGATAGGAACAAAACTGATTTGGTTCAAAGAATTTCAACGCCAAGCTTCATTTTTTAATGAGCCCTAAGTCTCGCATGAAGAATTCTTGTTGCAGCTTATGTAATAAGTTGCTGCTGTCCCCTTCCATTAACTCACAATAACCATTTCCTTTCATTAACAGTACAAAAAATAACAATAAAAATATATAACCAAAAAGACTCAAGAATCAATATGAGATGACTTTGAATCTAACAAACCCAAGAAATTGACACCCCAAAAAATGAAAGAACAATCCCAAATTGTAATATTTCAAGATCTACAACAAGCTTTCTTTTCTGGGATAACCTGTGCAGGACCAGGTACAAGAATTTTCTTTCCAGTTAAAGATGCAGAATTACCATTTGCTTGATCATCACCTGCAGCAAGATTCTTCTTGTTCACAATGTTGAAGATCTCTGTCAAAACAGTAAAGAAAGCGTCCTCGACATTTCTGGCTTCCATTGCAGAAGTCTCTAAGAAGAATAATCCTTCTTTCTGCGCGAATTCTTTAGCATCCTCAGTTGGAACAGCTCGTTGATCTTCAAGATCAGTTTTGTTTCCGATCAGCATAATCACGATGTTCTTGTCAGCATGCGCACGTAACTCTTCAAGCCAGCGGGGTATGTGATCAAAAGTTTGGCGTTTTGTTATGTCGTAAACAAGCAGAGCTCCCACTGCTCCCCTGTAGTACGCACTCGTGACAGCTCTATATCTGATCATGACACCAAAAGAACGACTGAGTTACATAAAAGCTGTTAAGACACCGAACCTTCTATCATATCCCGTCCGACAGCAATCCTAGACAATCGAAACCTTGTGGGAAAACGAATACCCTCTCACCGTCTAACATTTATATGCCTAAGAAAGAGCTAATACCAAGCATCATACTAATAAATCAAAAGGAATTAGTATTAGCAGTGATCATAACTCCAGTAAGTCATACAGCATGTGTTTGCATACTAAGGCAATTCGATAGTATGAGACCTTTCTTCCAAATAAAACAAGGTCTGGTCGAGAGCAGGCATATTTTGCAGATGATTAGTCAGAATCAAAGCCCAAAAAACACCATATTAAGGCAATATTTAAGTTAGCATGGATGTATTCTAAAATGTTATTTATGATCCCCCTCCAAGATAGCACTTTTCTATGAAGTAAGTTAACTCATTAAAAGGCATCAAGCAGATGCAAAAGTTACAAAAGAGAGATTAGGGAACATTAGAAGAACCTGATTAAAAGGGATATCAAGAATGTATTAGTTAAACCAAGGATCACAGAATAGCTGACAAAGAAAATTGGACATGACCCACCCCAACTCCCACCCCAAAAGAATAAAAAGGAATGAAAGAAACATCTGATGGTTTTACTCATCAACATCTAGCTAAGCAAGAGCTGGAGTAACTGGAAGCGAATAAATTAACACAAATTGCTGCCCCCAGGAAATTGGTCTAGTTGTAAGAGCGCAACGGGTGTTATGTGGGCTAGACGCATGTCAACCGTACCATAATCAAAATCTAGTATCTAGGTAGGGAAGGGTAAAGGGGCAGACCCATTGTCAATCGAGTTTCGAACTGTGCACCACTGCACTTGGGGATTTCTCGGTTATCAAGAAAAAAAAAATAACAAGAACTGCTTAGAACCTGTATTGCAGCTTAAGTAATGTAATGGTGATAGTCATCACTAGTTTCTCCTCTAATACATGATTTTTTGATTGATTTGGAAGAAATTGCAGCCTCGGGACAATGATTGTGACTACCAAAATTCGTAGTGGTATAAGTCGTTTAGTATGAGGGGCAAAATTGATGCATTCCTACAGTAAGAGGGACAATTCTGATAGACATCTGTACGGGATATTGCAACATTTTACAGTCTGTAGTGCTATACAACAGTTTTATCATCTATCCTCTCTTAAGACGAAAGAGGGGGCAGGAAGCCTAAGAAATCATTACTCATTAAGAAGGAAAAGAAAACTAACAACCTGAATCTCTTAGTAGGAGTAGCATTTATATGAGTTCAGTATACAAACTCACCAATATCAAACTTTTCCTCAAGTGATTTTAGGAAGACTAAGCATTCAACAAAACTGATAGCAAAAGCAAAGCTCACTTCACTGTTTTGCTAAAATAGCATTTAATGAAATAAGTATCCTCAGGGAATCTGAGAACTGAACATGATACTAATGTGCACCGAGTTGCGAGTCAATGTTTCTTCAGAAACATCTTTTACATGCAATTCTTGAATCTTGACTTGTCGAGTCTGACCTGATTCACCTCTTTTACTAATCAAGTTAAGTTCAAGTTTATAAACTAAATTTGCTACTTTATCCAAGATCCAAACTCAGCATCAAGTCTCAAATCTACAGTGAACATCTAAATTACCGGATAAATTTAAGCTTGAAGAATACAGCTAACACACTATGATTTTACTAGTTGGACTACTAAAAAACTTTTCCTTCGCAAAGAGATCTACTTGAAAAGGAAGTGAAATTCTCAAAACTCCAAACTCAAGAATGTACAGTTCAAACCCAAATAATCAATCAAACATAGCAAATATGAAAATCTAGTCTGCAAATCACAGCTCTGCATAACTTAAAATGAAAACATTACTTACTAAATCTCTTTTAAGATTCCAGCAGCTTCAAACGCAGGTCATAAGAACAGGGGGGGGGGGGGGGTCAAAGTGAAGAAGAGAGCAACAGAAACACAATTCAGTAAACTTCTCTGCTTAAAACCCACAAAAAAAGTACACCCTCTTGCATTTTATATGGCAATTACATTTGAAGGACTCCAAAAACCTTTTTTTTCTTCTTTGAAAGACATTTTCTCATTCATTTTTAGTCATCAAAAGTTGTTACTGTGACACCCTTGGCGATCCTCCCTGAGTCCCTAAGGGGGTGTATGTGACACCCTTGGCGAATCCCGACAAAACACGAGAGAGATGCTGGGTATATAAGTAGCCGAACCTCAGACTCTAGTGACTGTATTTTAAAGTCGTGCGGGTTAGGCCCAATGCGGACAATATCATTATTGGGCTGGGCTATCACAGTTACTTAACATTACTATTTATATAATCAGTCAGTTCAAAAACAATGAAAAAACCAGAAAAAGCAGCCATTGATAACTACACACCAACAAGCTTATAACAAAACAAGAACTAAAAAAGATTCAATTTTTCAGTAATAATATAACTAAAAGAGCAAAATCCTATTAGTACCTTTCTTGACCAGCAGTGTCCCAGATCTGAGCTTTAACAGACTTATGTTGAATAACAAGTGTCCTTGTTTGAAATTCAACACCAATAGTAGCCTTAGAATCAAGACTAAACTCATTCCTAGCAAAACGAGCCAGTATTTGAGATTTTCCTACAGCTGAATCACCTATTAATACCACCTTAAAAACATAGTCTATTTTTTGACTTGCATCTCCATAGCCACCCCCACTTGCCATTTTTTTCTTAACACAATTTTCTTTAGGCTTGAAAATTTCTGTTTTAATCAGCAAAAAAATGGAAGAAGATGATGAGCAGAGACCAGGAGAGAGAGAGAACAAATGTTGGTTGTGTCTTAACTAGGATCTTGCTGTCACTTGTAGTATTGGTGTGTGTGAATAAAATCTGCAATTATTATCATTATTTAAATATTGACTACTACTTGGTGATTTGATTTTAAAAGCACAGACATTTACTATCTTACAAAAAAATGACATACCAACCACGGTTTTAAATTTAGTATTTATATATTTAATAAATTTCATAATATAAATACATTATTTGTACAAAAGGTAATATAATAGTAACAACTTATACACCCATTAAATTTTCATAAGTGAAGTCTAAGATGTAACGAAGAAGCTATTTTCAATAGACTCTTGGCTAACGAAAGGATGAAAAAAATTAATAATAACAAGAGCAAAAACTAATGTGTTCGATCAAAATTATAACGGGCTTCTAGCTCTGTCCTTCATACCAACTGTATCATTATGATTAATGATGGTATTTAAATCAATTTATGAATTTCACTACCTCAACTTTTTCTTTTTCATAGAATATCATATACTAATATCATTGAATAATTTTATTCACCAAAATATAGATATATATAAAAATTTTACATAGTGATTTTTACCAATTGTACACTTATAATATAAAGCTTTATATGTGAACGTTTCATTCAAATGTTTAGACAAAACCTTACCGACATTTGATAATATATGAAACAGTACCGAATAACATATATTTGATTTTAGTTCATATGCAACCACAGAATAATACATTATAATGTCATGTCTTTAGTTTGTAAATGATAGGATAAAAATTGTTGTTGAGTGTGACTATTTTATCCACTCCATTTGTTTGAGATAGCACAGTTCAAATGTTTCTTCTTCTTCTTTTTTTTTTTTTTTTCATTTTTGTTAGCCAAATACATAAAAATTATTTTAAACCGTAAGAAATAGTACACTTTAAGTATAATATATCTCAACAAAATTACATAAGTTTTTTTTCTCCGAAAAATAATAATAGGTTCAGTCCAAATATGTATAGACATTTTATTATTTTGATAGTATAATATACATTTATGAATTATATCCGTTTCGTAAATAAAACCTACATTCATTTTATGCTATCTATTCAAGAAGAATTTAAATATTCTTGATAATGTCAAATTGCTTGCGCAGTCAAGTTGCTTATATAGTTTTATAATTGCAGTACTGTTTAGATTGAGTGTTAATAATTTAGGGGGACAAAAGATAAGTAACTTAATTATCAGACCAATCATAATATCTTCAACATCAAGCATAATTTTTTTTATACGTTAGATACATAGAAATTAAATTATCTATATTTTAGTCACCTTACATTTTACATATTCACACTATCTTAATCAAATTTTCACAACATTGTCAGAATGCCGTTTTGCCAAAAAGGAAGTTGTATGTTCAAAATCAGACCACAAGTGTATTACCATTAAAAGGAATGGAAAAGGGTCGATCAAGTCATGGACATACCCGTAAGGCGTAATGGCAACGAGTGTCTCGGCCACTGTCGATATCGGGCCATCGAAAGGCTTGCACGACAGAATATATACAGTCTTGCTTGAGCGAGTAAAGAGGGGTATAGTCAAGTACGAGTATGTTGGTTAAAGACCGTTGGACAAAGGGAAAGATGTACAATATATATACGACAGAAGAAAGCAAGAAGGGGAGGCTTTCAGGAGAGAAAAAGGAACGGAAGAATGGGAGGAGACCTCCAATAACAAAGTTGAAGTCTAGATTTTGATTACGAGCTTTTGTAATCGTTACTATTGAATCAATAAAGATAGATCTCTTAGTTCTCAACGAGATTCCTTCTTTTTCTTCTTCGATCTTTCAGATACAAAACAATTTGGTCCAAAAGATGTAAGCTTACTGTCACGACCTCAATCCCGGTCGTGATGGCGCCCAACACTAATGCCAGGCAAGCCCGACCAATTTAAATACTCTCAGCCCAAATACACAATCCGTTAACAAATAATACGATTAAAATAGCAAATACCAAGGTTCCAATCCGAAACTAAATAAAATAGTATGGAAAATAATAACGAATATCCCAACATTCCCCAACAGATCTGGAGTCACGAGTCTAGAGCCTCTAGATGTAACAGAGTAATATATATCCATAGTAATAAAGAAGTCTAGGATATGGAAAGACAAATGAAATAAAGGGGAGGAGTCGGGTCCTGCGGACGTCAGGCAGCTACCTCGACAACTCCTGAAAATAAACTCCAAGAAACAGCAAACAGCTCCACTAAGTCTCCGGAGCACCTGAATCTGCACACATGGTGCAGGGAGTAAAGTGAGTACTTCCAACTCAGTGAGTAATAAACATATATAATGACTGAAAGTAAGAAATCCCGGAATATGACAATATAAAGCTATAATCAACGATTCAGCATGTTTAACGATGAAACAACAACAAGCAATGACAATTTAAGACAAACAGATATAAAATGCATGAATGCAATGCAATGCACATGACCGCTGCGGCGCGCAGCCCGATCCATTTGGGTACCCGCGCTCACTGTGGGGGTTCAGACTCCGGAGGGGCTCCTACAGCCGAAGCGCAGTATCATCGTAGTATTCGCTGCGGCGTGCAGCTCGGTCCACACTCAGTCCAGATATATATTTGCATGCAAGCCACTCGGGCACAGTCAAATTGTTCATTTTTAGTTTCAATTATTACGAATTATAGAGCTAAGTGTTTAAACCTTTATTTATTTACTAAACATTTTGAGGCAGTGTCTAACTCAGGACTGATATCATGAAATATGCTAAACATCATGGAAGCAGTGATAAGGATCCCTGAGGGATGCAAATGATAGGCACAAAGCCCCAAACATATTCATAAAATCCAAGTAGGATGATTACCAAAGAATTTCTAGTCAAGAACACAGTACGAACATCAATCGGAACGGACTAGGTCAAAATCCCCAGTCACAATCGACCCCGCACTCGTCATGGAGTACGTGTCTCGCCTCAATATAGCGTCACAATGTGATATACCGGGGTTTCAAACCCTCAGGTCATCATCTACATCTATTACTCACCTCAAGCCGAGCACAAGTCTAGCTCGCTATGCCTTTGCCTTTCGAATCAACCTCTTCGCGCGCCGAATCTGATTAAAACCACAACGAATTCATTACAATAGGCTAAAGAAACATAACCCAATCGAAAAGACTCGAAAAACACCAAAATTTACGAAGTTGGCAAAACCCGAGCCCCGGGCCCGCTTCTCGAAAAATTACGAAATTTACATCACCGGACTCCTCGTCTCGCCACGAGTCTATACATATCAAATTTACCAAAATCGGGGTTCAAATGCCCTTTCAAAATCCATTTTTACATCTTAGCTTTTCAAGCCCTAGCTTAACCCATTTTAGGCATTTGATCCCTTGAATTTCAATGATAAATCCCTGTTTTACACCATAATAACATAATCCGAGTCCCATAATTCGTACCTGATGAAACCCCTTCGAATTCTCTTCAAAATCGCCCAAGAAACCGCCTAAGTCGAAGTCCAAAATAGTTTTCCTTCTCTTTCAAATTCGTGAACACTGTTCACTTTAATTCCAGGTCGATTTCCGCTCCTGCGGTCACCGCATCCGCGACCAAATGATCGCTTCTACGATCTCACTTAAATCCCCAGGGACCGCTTCTGCGGTCTTAAACCGCACCTGCGGTTGCCGCTTGTGCGGACCCTTGTCCGCTTTTGCGGAAGAGTTCCAAGCCTCCCAGAACCGCTTTTGCGACCCCTTAGCCGCATCTGCGGAACCGCTTATGCGGTCCCTTTTCCGCAGATGCGGAAATGACAGAACCAGCAACTTCAAACTTGCAACCAAACTCCGAATTCTCCGTTTAACCACCCGAATTCACCCCGAGGCCCCCGGGACCTCAACTAAAAACACCAATACATCCTAAAACCTCATTCAAACTTGTTCCCATCATCAAACCACATCAAAAAACGGTAAAACCATCAAATCACATCGAATTCAAGCCTAAGTTTCTTAAAAACTTCCGAATTATGCATTCGATCAAAAACCCGACCAAACGACGTCCGAATGACCTGAAGATTTGCAGACATATCCAAAATCACCTAACGAAGCTACTGCAACTCTCGGAATTCCATTCCGACCCTCGGATCAAATTCTCACCCATCAACCGGATTTCGCCAAAATACTAACTTCGCCAATTCAAGCCTAATTCTACACCGGACCTCCAAAATCACTTCCGACCACGCTCCTAAGCCACAAATCACCTCCCCAAGTTAACCGAATCACCGAAATTTACATCCGAGCCTTCTAACTCATAAGTCAACGTCCGGTTGACTTTTCCAACTTAAGCCTTCCTTAAAGAGACTAAGTGTCTCACTTCTTATCAAAACCAATCCAAATCAAACTCTAACACACCACATACCGATAACGAAACATAAGGAAACATAAAATGGGAGAAACGAAGCAGTAACACCTGAGATGACGGGTCGGGTCGTCATATCCTCCCCAACTTAAACAAACGCTCGTCCTCGAGCGTACCCAGTTGTACTAGAAGCCAACCAACAGCTGAATAACCTTACCAAGCATATACCTGCGGTGATCCCTCGTCACCCTATCTCATATAGGTCCGACAACCCAATTTAGCCGAAATCTCACAGTCCATTTAAACCATAAACCATAGAACCACATTGCGCTTTCCGAAATCATACACAATATCAGAACCTCACATCTATACCCAGAATAAACCCGAACCAGCTGTAATAACCTATACCTGCAACCTCAGGTAAAATCATATAATATACCACACAATCAGCACCTCAGTGCTTAAGCCATAGGCAAAGATCCGGCCTCAAGTACTCCAGACTGGCCCAACATCAAACTCACGGAGATTACATCTCGCCCCTTGATCGGGGAATCACTAGCCATCAAGGCACATACAGAACTGAGCGCTCGCGTGCGCATACAGACGTGTGGAAGGAATTTCAAGAGTTATATCTCAAGCTGAATCAAGTACGCACGATAAGAATTCCAAGAAAGTGAAGTTTTCCTAAAGGTTCTACAGCCTCTCGAGGATAAATACAGACGTCTCCATACCGATCCGCGAGACTCTACTAAACCTGCTCATGACTTGTGAGACCTAGTAACCTAGGCTCTGATACCAACTTGTCACGACCCCAAACCCGGTCGTGATGGCGCCCAACACTAATGCTAGGCAAGCCCGACCAATTAAACACTCTCAACCCAAATACGCAAACTGTTAACCAATAATACCATTAAAATAGTAAGTATCAAGTTCCAAATCCGGAATTTAGATAAAATAGTACGAAAAATAATAACGATTATATCAAACAATTCCCCAATAGATCTGGAGTCACGAGTCTAGAGCCTCTAAATGTAACAGAGTGTTATATTCATAGTAATAAAGAAAAGTCTAGGATAGGAAAAGACAATGCAATAAAGGGGAGAAGTCGGGTCCTGCGGACGTCAGGCAGCTACCTCAACAACTCCTAAACCGAAATCCAAGATGATAGTAAGCAGCTCCACTAAGTCTCCGGAGCACCTGAATCTGCACACATGGTGCAGGGAGTAAAGTGAGTACTTCCAACTCAGTGAGTAATAAACATATATAATGGCTGAAAGTAAGAAATCCCGAAATATTACAATATATTGCTACAATCAACGATTCAGCATGTTAAACAATCAAACAACAGCAAACAATGACAATTAAGGCCAACAGATATAAAATGCATGAATGCAATGCAATGCACATGACCGCTGCGGCGCGCAGCCCGATCCATTTGGGTACCCGCGCTCACTGTGGGGGTTCAGACTCCGGAGGGGCTCCTACAGCCCAAGCGCAATATCATCGTAGCATTCGCTGCGGCGTGCAGCCCGATCCATACTCAGTCCAGATATATATATGCGTGCAAGCCACTCGGGCACAGTCAAATTGTTCATTTTTACTTTCAATTATTAGGAATTATAGAGCTAAGTGTTTAAACCTTTATTTATTTACTAAACATTTCGAGGCAGTGTCTAACTCAGGACTGATATCATGAAATATGCTAAACATCATGGAAGCAGTGATAAAGATCCCTGAGGGATGCAAATGATAGGCACAAAGCCCCAAACATATTCATAAAATCCAAGTAGGATGATTACCAAAGAATTTCTAGTCAAGAACACAGTACGAACATCAATCGGAACGGACTAGGTCAAAATCCCCAGTCACAATCGACCCCGCACTCGTCATAGAGTACGTGTCTCGCCTCAATATAGCGTCACAATGTGATATACCAGGGTTTCAAACCCTCAGGTCATCATCTACATCTATTACTCACCTCAAGCCGGCCACAAGTCTAGCTCGCTATGCCTTTGCCTTTCGAATCAACCTCTTCGCGCGCCGAATCTGATTAAAACCACAACGAATTCATTACAATAGGCTAAAGAAACATACCCCAATCGAAAAGACTCGAAAAACACCAAAATTTACGAAGTTGGCAAAACCCGAGCCCCGGGCCCGCTTCTCGAAAAATACGAAATTTACATCACCGGACTCCTCGTCTCGCCACGAGTCTATACATATCAAATTTACCAAAATCGGGGTTCATATGCCCTTTCAAAATCCGTTTTTACATCTTAGCTTTTCAAGCCCTAGCTTAACCCATTTTTAGCATTTGATCCCTTGAATTTCAGTGATAAATCCATGTTTTTACACCATAATAACATAATCCGAGTCCCATAATTCATACCTGATGAAACCCCTTCGAATTTTCTTCAAATTCGCCCAAGAAACCGCCTAAGTCGAAGTCCAAAATAGTTTTCCTTCTCTTTCAAATTCGTGAACACTGTTCACTTTAATTCCAGGTCGATTTCCGCTCCTGCGGTTAAATTACCGCACCTGCGGTCACCGCATCCGCGACCAAATGATCGCTTCTGCGATCTCACTTAAATCCCCAGGGACCGCTTCTGCGGTCTTAAACCGCACCTGCGGTTGCCGCTTGTGCGGACCCTTGTCCGCTTTTGCGGAAGAGTTCCAAGCCTCCCAGAACCGCTTTTGCGACCCCTTAGCCGCATCTGCGGAACCGCTTATGCGGTCCCTTTTCCGCAGATGCGGAAATGACAGAACCAGCAACTTCAAACCTGCAACAAAACTCCGAATTCTCCGTTTAACCACCCGAATTCACCCCGAGGCCCCCGGGACCTCAACTAAAAACACCAATACATCCTAAAACCTCATTCAAACTTGTTCCCATCATCAAACCACATCAAACAACGCTAAAACCATCAAATCACATCGAATTCAAGCCTAAGTTTCTTAAAAACTTCCGAATTACGCATTCGATCAAAAACCCGACCAAACGACGTCCGAATGACCTGAAGATTTGCAGACATATCCAAAATCACCTAACGAAGCTACTGCAACTCTCGGAATTCCATTCCGACCCTCGGATCAAATTCTCACCCATCAACCGGATTTCGCCAAAATACTAACTTCACCAATTCAAGCCTAATTCTACACCGGACCTCCAAAATTACTTCCGACCACGCTCCTAAGCCACAAATCACCTCCCGAAGTTAACCGAATCACCGGAATTTACATCCGAGCCTTCTAACTCATAAGTCAACGTCCGATTGACTTTTCCAACTTAAGCCTTCCTTAAAGAGACTAAGTGTCTCATTTCTTATCAAAACCAATCCAAATCAACTCTAACACACCACATACCGATAACGAAACATAAGGAAACAAAATGGGAGAAACGAAGCAGTAACACCTGAGACGACGGGTCGGGTCGTCACAGTAGGTTAAACAGCACTAATAGAGAGAGGCAAGTCTTGAACAGTCAAGACGAACACAAGCACATAGAGGTGATATCGGTTAGGCTAAAAACTCAGCAAGAACATATTCGAGGAAAGATAGTCACAGAAACTCAAACAAGAAACGATCAATCATGCTAATACACAGAACTAAACGAAGAAATCTAGAAAATTAGGGCTTTCAACAAAGACGAGTTGAAGAAGCAGTAAAATCATAGAATCAGTAAAAATAATGCAAGAAATAGAAGTTTAGACATAAAGAATCAGTTAAACAACATTTTAAAAGGAGTTTCGAAACCCTAATTTTAGAAGAGGGTGAAAAACACATGAAATCAACTATTCTTGTAAAAGAGTTCCAAAGACAGTGTAAAACATTAAAGAAACAAACTCAAATCGTTCTAGATCTGTACAGATCTAAGAGATATAGGCAGAAATTAGGGTTTTAGAGGAAACCCATATAGAGATGAAAGAACCTGTCTAGAATCCCAAAGATCGTAACAAATACAGCATGATTTTGCTCGAAATCACACTGGAGTAGCCAAGAACAGACAAGTGAAGAACCCTAGATGCAAGTCGGCAAGGCCCTAGGCCCTTGAAGACCTTAGAGAAGGCAAGCATGGCATAAGAGAAGCCAT
Source organism: Nicotiana attenuata (assembly GCF_001879085.1). Taxonomy (NCBI): domain Eukaryota; kingdom Viridiplantae; phylum Streptophyta; class Magnoliopsida; order Solanales; family Solanaceae; genus Nicotiana; species Nicotiana attenuata. Next base: position 319,573 of record NW_017671242.1, read on the forward strand.
TGGAGGCATAGGAGTCGATGAGAAGTCACCGGAGATAGCCGGAGATGGGAAGTCGGCGGTTGAAGATTAGGGTTAGGTTGAGAGTGTTCTGAGAGCAAAGAGGATTTTAGGGCGGCGGATGTGGAGAAATGATTAGGGTTAGGGGGTCGTTTGGAATTAAAAAGGTAAGAATTGATACAGGTCGTTGATCTCTTATATTCAACGGCCATGATTTAATTGGTTTTGGATCGGGTAGGTGGGTTTTGGGTTTGGGTCGGGTAATTCGATTAGGAATTGGGCTGGGGTTGGGTTAAAATTGAGGCTAAAATTGAAATGCAATCTGGCTATATTTTAAATAGCCAATTTATCCCTATATAATTTATAATAAATAGTAAATAATTTCTATAAAATGTACTAAAATGATTTAAAATAGATTTTCAACATTTAAAAATATAGAAGGTCAATTTTATGCATATAAGCGTGATTATATATTAACAGGGCTAATATTGATATTATATGCAATTTAACTTTAAAAATACATAATGCAATTACAAAAATGCATAAAAAATATTTTAACCAGATTTTGGCATAAATATAGAATTTAAATGACTAAATCACCACAACAATAATTTGAGGGATAATTATTGGGGATTTTATGAGTAAAAGGGAAGGAAATAAATCAATTTAAAAACTTTAAAATTATAGGTGTCACACCTCCTTTTTCCTTCACCCGCAGGGTATAATAAAGGAGTTTTTCCAATTAAATGACAATCGAAACGGGATTTGTTTATTAGATTCAAAGTCGCCACTTGGGAGATTTATGGTGTCCCAAGTCACCGGTTGAATCCCGAATCGAGGAAAAGAATGACTCCGTATAATAGTCCGTGAACCAGAAATCCGAGTAAGGAATTCTGTTAACCCGGGAGAAGGTGTTAGGCATTCCCGGGTTCCGTGGTTCTAGCACGGTCGCTCAACTGTCATATTTGGCTTATTTGTCTGATTTTAAAAACGTGTTTCAATTTATATGCTTTTAACTTTGAACCGCTTTTATTATTATTATTTTAAAGAGAATTGCAACGTCGTTAAAATACGTCTCGAACCACGTCACATAAATGCACCCGTAGTCTTCGACACTTTCAACTTCGTTGGGATTTGGAATTGGGTCACATAAATGTGCACCCGAATTTAGGAAGGTAATATTATTAAATGTCGGGCCTAAAGCAACTAGCGTATTATTAACTTTGGGGGAGGCCATGAAATTCGCTAAATGGCCCGTCCCGGAGACTAAAAGATTTTTATGTAAGTACTTAAAGAGGGCTACGCAATTTGTGATTTTATTTGACGCTGCGCACCTCAATTATTTTAAGGTCAACCTAAAAGGACAATGATTTTTCTATTAAGTGTTGTCTCTACTGGGCCTTAACTAATTAGCGTGTCAATGAACCGTGATTAAGTACTCAGATGGATTCAATTCAATTCGGTAACATCAGTCCATCATGGGCCTCTGTACAGGCCCAAGTGTAATCAACGAGCCTAAACTGAGACTCCATGGTCTCAGTATGAGGCAGTCGTGGATTTTCAGGGGCCTAGGCTTTAGGGCAAGGCCCGAAATCGTAAATGGTGCAGGGTGAATTGTGGCAGGCCCAAGTTCAGAAGAATACAAGGCTCAACGTTTAAGCTTTCAACTTGAAACAAAGACTAAGAATGCAACAATTTTAATTTACAGGCACAGGGCTATCACATGTGTAAGCCGTCCTTATGATTAGTATGCCGAGATGGCCTAGAATGTTCAAATTTTACACGTTAACCATTATTTCAAAATTAGCTACAATCCATATCATTAACAATTCTAGAATCAGATTTCAAGGAGTTAATACAAAACAGTCCACATCTATATTCAAACCTTAAGCCCAAATGTATATCCTTTAATTTTAGAACTAAACTATTGAAGCCACAACTGAAAAACGATTACCAGACCTGGATTTAACAAGGATAGGAACCTATATGCTGATTTTCAAGCTCAATTTCCAGTTTTAAAATACAGCTTCATGAGAAACCAAATTATACTACACTAGGGCTACTATTTTAGAATGAACACACTTGAACTCAAATTTTAACTGTCCAGTACAGTCCACAATTTCATTAATACAACTGAAATATGGTTCAAATAGATCAATTAAACTAAATTTCTAGATTAAAAGAGCAAAAGTCCAGGCGCAAACAAGTATTTCCTCATCATTTAAACTTCAAAATGGATTTCTACATATGGATGTAATCTTCAGCACCACTTGAGCATAAAAGTATACTTGGAAATAGAATAGAAGTGAAGAAGAAGGAAATCAGCTAAGGCAGTAGCTAACAGCAGCCCAAATTCAAAGCAGCTGGATCAATTTTGATTCCAGAAATACCACAGCAAGCCAGGAATGATTTGTAGAAGAATAAACCGCAACAAATTATTGAAAACAGATCAATCTAAGCCCGAGCAAACTTGAATTTAACCCAAAATCCTTCTACACTTGAATTAATGAAATCTGGAAGCACTCGAACTGTTTTTGGACTTTCTATGAACTTGAAAATGTGATCTAAAGCTGAAACTCAGATTTAATCTAGAGAAAACTTGAATGAAGTAGTGTTTTTGGAGTTTTGCTATATTTTTTTTTTGATTTTCTGAAAGGTTTAAGATCTAAAAGAGGTTTCAAATTCCAGATCTAGTTTTTGATCTGAAATTCAAATTCAGCTTGTGAAAACTATAGAATATTTTTGGGGGAATTTTTAGAGGTTGATACTTGTTCTTCAAGGCACTATACACTGCCTTTTATAGGCCAAATGAGGGGCAGCCCTCAAATTTTCTGTTTACACTCTTAGTCCCTGTTTATTTACTCATTTAGTCCTTTGTTTTCTGACTTGTGGCCTAAGTTATTACCATAAGTTCCTGAAACTACAATTGAGGCTCTATTTTAGAAGCTTCTAGGGTGTTCTAGTTTAACCTACAGCATTTCTGTGCCACTCTAAGTACCCAAATTACCCTTGAACCCATACTGGAATTACCAGCCTAGTACAGCTATAACCAAACAGTCTACTTAACTAGGGTTAAACAAACAAGGCTAAAATCAAATGTTCACAATCAAACAATCTCCTAAAATCAAACTAGCTGGACAAATTAAACTAATTATGAAGTTAAACCCATCAATGGACTACACTTAACAACTAAATCAAATTACAGTGATTAATTGGCTAACACGGAATCAAACCCATCGAAATAGACTTTAGTTGCACATGAAAACTTAAAACAATTATCAGTTAACCTAGAGAATCTAAACAAAATAGCAGGAACGCATTTAAACTAAACTATGACATGCTTAGCCCTAAATTTAAAGAACTTAACCATAACAAAATTAACAAACGAACAAATTGTTATTATCGATTAAAAGAAAATCAAATCAAAAACAGACCCACGCACTCGAACACTGGTTCAGACGAATTGGTAAGAAAAATGAGAAAAAAACAAATAAAATCAAACCCTAAATTAACTAATCAGGAAAGAATGACAAACATGAAGAAGCAACTATTTTGAATAATGAAGAAAAGCAAAGAAAACTTACCCACTAAAAAATCTAGGATTTTGCCGCCCTTCTAAATTTAAAAATCAAACAGCTCCGGTGAGATTCAAGTGCTTCTGATGATGGATCCGTCATTAAGGAGGTGAGGAGATCGTGTGACATCAATTTGATGAGGTTTGGAGCAATTAGGGTTCAGGCCGGATTTTGGAGCAATTAGGGTTCTCCAGGTGGACTCCTGACTTCAACAAAACAGACAAACAAAGAAAATTTTCTGCCCCAGTTTGGTGGCTGGGCACATCATGTTATCAAATATCAAAAACTTGAAAGCTAAAATTTGAATTGTACTTCCCTTGTTCTCCAGGTGGGCTCCTGACTTTTGATCTTGAAATGTATTCCCTTGTTCTCCAGGTGGGCGCCTGACTGCTGAACTTGAAATGTATTCCCTTGTTCTCCAGGTGGGTGCCTGACTGCTGAATCTTGAAATGTATTCCCTTGTTCTCCAGGTGGGCGCCTGACTTCAACAAAATACACATAAAACAAAGAAAATTTTCTGCCCCAGTTTGCACTAGGAAGATTTGTGAGTTGTTAGCAAAATATAGATCACCTAAGCTATTGATGCAATGATAAGAGTAAAACTAAAGACTTGATTGGAATATGTACGTCTCCTATGAGTAAAACCAAGGACATTTGACTAGCAAATTCATCGGACTAGGTCTTCTATCTTAGGAGAAAGATTCATCAGACTAAGATTTAGATCCTAGGAGAAAGTTCATCAGACTAGATCTTTTGCTATCTTAGGAGAAAGATTCATCAGACTAAGATTCTAATCCTAGGAGAAGGTTTATCAGGCTAGGTCCATTTTGCTATCTTAGGAGAAAAATTCATCAGACTAAGATTTTTGATCCTAGGAGGAAATTCATCAGACTAGGTCCATTTTTGTTATCTTAGGAGAAAGATTCATCAGACTAAGATGTTGATCCTAGGTGAAAGTTCATCAGACTAGGTTTTTGTTATATTGTCATCTTAGGAGAAAAATTCATCAGACTAAGATTTTGATCCTAGGAGAAGGTTCCTCAGACTAGGTCGTTTTGTTATCTTAGGTGAAAGATTCATCAGACTAAGATTTTAGATCCTAGGTGAAAATTCATCAGACTAGGTTGTCTATCTTAGGAGAACAATTCATCAGACTAAGATTTAGATCCTAGGAGAAAATTCATCAGACCAGGTTTTCTATCTTAGGAGAAAGATTCATCAGACTAAGATTTAGATCCTAGGAGAAAATTCATCAAACTAGGTTTTCAATCATAGGAGAAAGATTCATCAGACTAAGATTTAGATCCTAGGAGAACATTCATTAGACTAGGTTTTCTATCTTAGGAGAAAGATTCATCAGACTAAGATTTAGACCCTAGGTGAAAATTCATCAGACTAGGTTGCCTATCTTAGGAGAAAAATTCGTCAGACTAAGATTTCTATTTGGAGAAAAATCCATCAGACTAGGACTTTTGATCCTAGGAGGAAAAAATGTGAAAAGCAATGGCAGCATTTTATGCATGCTGACAAGACAAGGAAGGGCGAAGATTTGAGAGACTTCCCTTTTGTTGGCTCTCCTCTTCTTCCTTTTCTTTGTCTTTCTTTTCTTTTTTTTCATTTCTCTTATTGTTGAACCAACTTTCTTGCACTGCTGTGTTCCTGTTTCAAACAAAGAAAACTTGTGAGTTTAAAATATGGTGGTTAGTTTGTGGCCTTGAACGTTGAGGCCGGCTGCTTCTGCATTTGCCAAGATGACTGATTTCCACTCGAAGACCTTGCTTGTTCTCGATATCCCCTACTTGTTGCATTGCATGAACTGGCATCCCCCAAACCTTATGTCTCATATGAATCCCAAAGCACGTCTATGGCGTTCTTTCTTGAATTAATCACTGGCCTCGGCCTTGAAGTTGTATTGTTCCTTCACTTGCCTTGATAACCGATTCTCACTTGGAGACCTTGCTAACCACTTTCCTTAACGCAGAAAATACCTCTGATCGGTTCACCAAGCACCCTCCATCTGATATGTACCAAACCTTCCATGTTTCAATGAAAATACCTTTGATCCATTCACCCCAACCCCTTCATTTGTTGCGTTGTTCATGAATTGACAAATACCAAGCCCTTGCATTTCACAAGGATCCCAAGGCATGTAGATTGTTGCCAACTCAGTGTGCCTGCTGTTTTTCTTGACTTATGACGATTTGATATGCTGGCCAGATCCTGTTTTGTTCAATTGGAAAGCTGGTGGCAGATTTTGAAGTCATTTCTCACTTGTTATGACCGAATTGACTCAGGATGAGGAAGTAAACAAGACGAAAGGAACAGAGTAGAGGACAATGGAAAGAGATGATTCCTAATAAGAAAACTACAACGTAGAAACCTATCGGATACGGACACCGACTCTGATGACCTTGACATGCGTCTGCAACCTATTCTGTCAAGCAAATCTGATGTTCAGTTCTTGTTGTACCTTTTTGCCGTGAAACTGGGCTTCAATGCTCCGCTTATCCGATTTGAATCACAATTCTTTTTCGACTTGTAGTGCCCGAAGGGTTTTCACCATCAAGCCTCTCTCGTTTTGGTCTTTCTCTCATCTCACTATCGCCTTATGGTGCCTGTGAAGGTTTTCACCAATAAGACTCTCTCATTTTGTTTTCTCTTAGCTTTCATCGTCTTGTGGTACCCGTGAGGGCATTTATCATCAAGACTCTCTCATTCTTCATTTCCCTTGTTTGGACCGGAGTGTTACCCCTGATATGATTCACCTCTACTCGCTTGACTTGGCATCTCTCGAAGACTGATCAGAAGGTCTTCCTTGGGACCGTAATGTGGGCTTTTGGATAGGGTTAGAAAGAAAGGGTATCAAAGGCTCAAAATAATTCAACATGGGTTCAAAATTACAACTTTCGGAATCAGATTTCCCACAACAACCACAACTTCTGCCCCAGTTTCTTCCTTGAGGACTTTGGACTTTTATGTCGGTGTGACTGAACCTCAGAGAGAGGCTGCCTACGTACCCTTTCGGGATCAAGTCAAACGTAGTTCAGGTCATAGAATTACTTCGTTGTTGCGATCTTTCCTTTTCTTCCACTTTTCTTTTCTTTCTTTTCATTTCTTGTCTTTTCCTTCTCTTTTCTTTTCTTTTCTTTTTCATTTCTCTTCTTTTTTCCTTTTCTTTTCTTTTCTCTTCTTTTTTCTTTTCTTTTCTTTTCTTTTCTCTTCTTTTTCTTTTTCACTGTTTTTCTTTTGTTTCTCCACTTACTTTCCCCGCTTGGGCTTACGAGTTTTATTATTGATTCCGAAAGAGGGGTATGCAAGAAAATAACCGAGGCTCAAAGGGGTAACAAAGGATAAAGTGTTTGGATAGCAGAACAAAATGCCTTCGTCATTCCAATCTCCAAAACATGCCAAGTACAAACTACACAATTAAACAAACATGAGGAAAACATACGTAACATCTTTTGATTGCACCAGAATTACTAACCATATCCACACATTTGCCTTCTACATTTGTCAATTACCCAGCACCATTGGACAACAATCTCGGTACCACGAACGGCCCCTGTAGACTTGGGGCAAACTTGCCTTTGGCTTCAAACTAATGTGGCATGATGCATTTCAACAGTATTTCTTTATGTTCCGTCTGCCCCAGTTTCACACAATTTGGGCTTGAAATGATCTCAAAATGCCCTTGCTTATTTCCCTCGAATGTCCTTATATCTTCAACATTGTTTCATTGCTTCATTACTAAACTGACTTTTAAAAACCAGGCTGAGAATTATGCGTGCATGTCATGTCACCAGAACCAGCATGAAAAGAATTGTAAAAGGAGAAGAAAACTAAACAAAATGACTAGAAATGGCAGGAAACAGAGAATTGCATTAAACTGACGGTGAAAGGGTTTAAACAAGAGAACAAGCAAACAAACCTAGACAGCACTAAACAAGCTATTACGTCTATACAAACACGGCAAAGTGAAAAGATAGAAGGGTTTGAGTCACAAGACAATATCCAGATTACAACCCTAAAATAACCCGGACAACAGAAATGACAACAAAATAAACCACCAAAACTCCACTACGGCTGACCAAGAAATGGAGCGTCTTCCCAATTACCAAGCATGACATCTTAACCACTGAGTTTCGCATCAATGTTGTTGGAGCCTTCACCAATTTCAATATTATTGATTTTATTCAACAAGTTTTCGAGAGGGTTCTCATACTCCCTGTCACCATGGATCTTCCTCACAAAATGTGCATCATCATGTGCAGGTAAAGGCTTATGTGCAATGTTCTGGGTGGCACTGTCCTGGACCGCAATTATCCCTTCCTGAATCATTCTTTCTATCTCTCTTTTCAAATCCCGGCAACTTTCGACATCGTGCACCTGGACATTGGAATGGTATTCACACCTTTTAGAAGGGTCAAAGCTTCTTGCACGCTTGTCCACATGATTCAGAGGAATGGGTGCAATCAGGTTATATTGCTTTAGTTTCTCAAACAAGTTTTCATATGACTCTCCCAAGGGGGTGAAAGTTTCCTGCTTCTATGCCCTCTCTTGCTTGAAATTTTGGCTGGCCCGCAAACCTGTTCCAGGGGGATTCTTGTAGGCTCTTGGGGGTGGGTAGGTGTTTTGAGTTGGGTAAGCATTTTGTGGGGTGGGTGCGCGCCATTGCGCATGGGTAGGATGTTGGGGGTATGTTTGGGCATGGTGGACAGAGAAGTGGGGATAGTATTGTGGTGGGCTATATGGAGTGTGGGGGTAGGTTTGGGGATGGGGTCGAGGTTGGTTGTAATATGGTGATGGGCCCCTGGACCAAGTTCTTGATTCAACTACTGCCACATCTTCTTTCTTTTTCACTACCCCTCCAGTGCCGCTCTGGATAGCCTGGGCAGTTGCCTTGATTGCAAAATAGCTCATGATTTTGTTGGAATTAAGCCCCTCCTCCACCATACTTCCCATTTTCACTACATCGTTGAAAGATTTTCCCACTGCCGACACCAAGTGACCATAGTAGGTAGGCTCCAAAGCCTACAGGAAGTAATCAACCATCTCGCTTTCCTTCATTGGAGGATCGACTCTTGCCGCCTGCTCTCTCCACCGGAAACCATACTCTCTGAAGCTTTCCCCGGGCTTCTTCTCAATTTTGGTTAGTGACAGACGGTCCGGAATAATTTCGAGATTATATTGAAAGTGGCCTGCAAACGCTTGGGCCAAATCATCCCACGTGTACCATCGGGCCTAATCCTGTCGCGTGTACCATTCCAAGGCCGCACCACTGAGACTTTGACTAAAGTACGCCATCAATAATTCATCCCTTCCCCCAGCTCCTCTCATTTTGCTGCAGAATCCCCTTAAATGGGCTACCGGATCACCATGTCCATCATATAAGTCAAACTTGGGTAGCTTGAATCCTGCTGGCAACTGGACATCGGGAAACAAGCACAAATCCTTGTAGGCCACACTGACTTGGCCACCCAATCCTTGCATGTTCCTGAAGGATTGCTCCAGGCTTTTTACTTTTCGAAACATCTCTTCCTGTTCCGGATTCCTAAGCGGCTTGTCAGTTTCCACCGGGAGCTCAAAGTGAGGGGTGTAGGAATATGGCTGAGGAGCTTTAAAGGTAGGCTCAGGAGGGTAGTACTGGCTGTCGTGAGTTTGAAACAATGGCTCACTGGAAGATCTTTGCAATGTGGCAGGTGGAGGCGCCACAAAGACAGGGGTGATTAGTGGAGGAGGGTTTTGTTTGGGTAGTGGAGCTTGGGGAGGACAGGAGGTGGTGCCATAACTCTGTTGGTAGAAAGGGAAAGTTGGCGAGGAATTCACAGTAGGAGGCTCCTGGGACTGACCCAAAGGTGGGATATATGCTGGATTGGCAGGATAAACTGGCGCCGGCTGACCCTTAGCCCAGGCCTGATGCATCTCGGCCATCTGCTGCCTCAACTTATACATCACTTCCCTCATTGCTTTGACATCCACCACGTCTACCTCTTTTGACGGGTCCATGATACTGGTATCTGATTCTTGGCCTGTCATGTTCAGTTTGTTTTTTGATCGGGTGTTGTAGGAATGGGTTTCCAGGTATGCCAACCAACTAAACCACCTGCCTGGACTCATCATCAACGGCTTTGTTAGCAGTTAGAGCGTTAAACAGATAGATAACCGCACATTTGGGGAATGAATGCACCTAAGCAGTTAACCATTTCTATTATGACTTCGCTTGGTTGCATGCGTTCATCCCGGCTTTTATTTTTCTTTATTTGCCATGCCTTTCCTTTCATTCTTCCCTCGTGTTATTGTTTGTTTCTTGCCTTTCCCTCTTTTCTTTTGTTTTTCTTTCCCTCTTTTCTTTTTTTCTTTTGCCTTGGTTTTTCCTTGTTCCTATTCGCTCTTTTCCTCAAAATTGTTTTTCCGCTCTTTTCATTCCTTTGCTCCCTTTTATTTTCTCTTGTTTTCTTTTGTTTGGTTTCGTATTTTCTTTTTGTTTTTCTTTCCCTCTTTTGTTTTTCTTTCTTTTCTTGTTTTCCACCTCT